>NC_061113.1:109619141-109711119 GCF_002878395.1 Capsicum annuum | reverse complement strand
AGAGAGAGAGAGAATTATATATTAGAGAGAATATAAGATTTTGGTAGTCCTTACATAAATCTTTTTTTGTCAATTTTATCTCTAATTTAAATTTTAATTGCTTTACGAATTTTCTTCCATTTTGGTAAATTTGAACAATGATATGGGCTTCTTAAGTGCTACAAAAATGATGAGTCATGAAAAAATGATAGTTACGCCATAAAAACTATTTGTACATTCAAGTTCAAAATTGATCCAAGGATTTAATGTCTTTCTATTTTGTAGAAATGTTTATTAATATTACTTTAATTTTTCATTATTTCTTTATCATGAATAAGTAATTAACGTATCTTGACTTTCCCTTTCGAACTCAGGGCATGCTTGATTATTAAATAAAAATTTTTATTTTATATATAGCTAAAAATGTTTGAAAATTAATTTTAAAAAACTATCATTTTTTAAAATTTCAAAAACATATAATTTAACTCTACAAATACTAATGATACTATATAATGAAAAATGAGAGTAATTCTTTTTCACAATTTTTTATGGTGAATTTTTTTAACAAAAAATGGGATTATCAACATTTTATAGAATTTAGGACAAAATAAGTAGTTTAACATGAAGTATTAAAGTTTCATATCATGTTTAAGAAATATCAACATAAATTTTTTAACATGTATTTTTAGGAAAAAGAAACTACTAAAGTTGAAAAAAAGTAACTTTTCAATTTCTTTTGTATGGTTTGATATGAAGGAAAAACTACAATGGTGTTTTGTTGAACCAAGTTCTTTTAAATTATTTAAATTAAATTCTATTGTTATTTATAAATTAACTTTATTGATGTTATCATACAACAATTTGCAGTGTTAAATATTTATTATATCACTTTGAATGTAAAAAATTATTTATTTATTTATTTATAATAAATGGGTTAATTAATAAAATTTTAATTATAAAAAACCTTGATGAAAAATAATTGATGAAAAAATGATGAAGTTAATTCAACATATCATAAAACTTGATTAAACTAAATAAGGTGAAGGGTATTTTTGTAAACAAACTATCTATTCTTAGAAAAAATGCAACGCATATCATTTTTAGTACCACAAACCAAATAACCACTAAAAAATAATACCAAGATAACTAATTCCATGACAATTAATCCTAGTATAACTAATCCCAACATAACTTATTTTCCAACCAAACGACCCCTTACTATCTTATGGGGGCCAATTTTGTAGAGGTAGAAATGTTTTATTATTATCATTATTGTCTCAGTTATTTATTTAAAGTATTTATAGAAATATTCAATATTTGCCCTCATACCTTGACTTATAATTACGTATCTTGCATTTTATATTATCTATAGTATAGCTTCGTATAACACCCTGAGTTTTTGGTCCTTGAAAATTTTTGATATTTTATCCTCACGGTCCTAACTATGACTTTCTCTACGAGTCGCAGGTAGTCTTGATGGGTCCTAGGGAACCAATTGTAACCAAATTAGTAAGTGTATGACTAAGTTCTGTTGTAAGTATGAGTGGCTCACTAAGAGTCGTAAGGACTCATTACGAGTCATTGGATGCAAACCATATGATGTCCAGTGTTTACTCCAAATAAGTTTAATGTTGACAATGATTGGACCATACGATTCGTATGGTCCTATCATGATTTATACTAGTTTAGTCGTAGGGTAAACAGTGTATGGGTGTCTTAACACTGTCTTGGTTATAACTCGTGGTGATGAGTCGTAAGGTGGGGTTACAAGTCGTATAGTGACCCGTAGTCACTGACGATGAAATTTTAGTTTTAAATTGAGGGCATGTTGAACAATTCCCTCCTTACCCAATTAAAACTCCATGTTCATAAGGCACTTAAGAGGGGTTATTTATTATTCATAACGTACTCAAACGCTTCCAAAGCTCTCTCAAGTCTCTCAAGTAGCCATACTTAGGGTTTTCAAAAGTTGGTTATCCAAGGTGTCAAGTGTGCAATTCTCTCTATAAAATTAGAGATTTTAGGCATGATACTCTTCCCTAATTGCTAATTTTGTAAAAGTATGTGATTTAAAGGGTTGTCATGAGATATTGATGCTGGTTTTAAAACAAGGGTTGGTGGTTTTGAATGCTTATTAATTGAACAATGTTTTCCATGATTTACATATGATTATTCATACTTTAGTTATGGTTTTTAAACTTGTGGGTGCATGGGTATGGTGAATAAATAAGGAGATTGTGATGTCTCCAAATTTGTGACTTTTGAAGTGGTTATGAACTTAACTCCATATTTTGAAATTGATTTTGAATATGAAAAGTATGCATATTTAACTAATCTTGAACTATTACATAATATGCAAAGTCAATGAAGTATAATGATATTTTAATTTAACCTTAAGTGGTTGTGTAATTCACTAAGCTAATGTATACTAAACCAAGGGGGTTGTGATTTCCCCCTAGTGATGTAATTGGTTTGGCATGTTGATGTTACCTTACAAGTAAAGTTGGTGTAACGATGCCAACAATGTATACCTTAATGTGTAATGCGGTACTATGAATAGAATTGTGTGATAAATGATTAAATTAGGCTATAATTAGGGTTGTGTAGCTTAATCATGATAAATGATTAAATTGGGCTATAATGAGGGTTGTGTAGCTTAATCGTAAAAGTTGAGGTCCTAAAGGACTAATACTAGAAACTGCAATTGCTGATAGAGGGGTCTATATGATCGGATAATTTGAGTCAACCTTATTATTATTATATAACTGGGAGGTTCGAGTTCCTTTTAGTGCATATGTATACCCTCTAGTTCATGCAGTCACACACACTGAGGCCCTACAAGTTGGGGGAGAGATGGGTCCATATAGCCCATGGGTGCCTTCTTATGTTGTGATGATTGAGCTAAACAATCTAGGCTAAAGTTTTGAAGTGCATTTTAAGCCTTATTCCCTATCCCGGCATATGATATATATATATGTATATGCATTTGATTATGTGCATTAAATATGAATAATTTGAACTATTGATTCCGACATTATGTTATCCTTACCCCTGAGTTATATATTGGTGTTCACCCCACTAACCATTTCCAGATATTGTATCTCCACGCGTTGCAGGCACCAGAGATACCTCTACTTTTCCTGTACAAAGTTAAGTAGATCGGCTCTATTCGTCAGTTCATTCTGGTGAAATGGTGAGCTTCTATTCTCTGAAAGACCTAGAAATTTCATCAGTTCTTATCAAGATTAGAATTGAGATTTTTCATTGTCATTAGCACTCTCACTTTTATTGTCATTGGCCGAGTCAAGGACTTGTCTCGACCAAGACTATTTTTGGTTTTCCCTAAATAGAGGCTTTTTTGGATTACTATAGACTTGGGTCATGTTGGTTGGTTGTTTTGGTTAGTTACAGGTTATCGATCATAGACTTATCTTTTATTCTTTAATCTTACCTTATGTTATCTTGCTATATGTTTGAAATTCATCCAACATTTTGGATGTTTTGTTAACTTGGTTAGGTTTAGGGGGTGGTCTTCGATCCTTGTAAGACTTGATATGCCCTTTACAGCTAGGCCCTGGTTCAGGTCATGACATTTAGTTCAGTCTGTCGATAATGCCTATTAAGTACCCATAGATTTATTACCCATACTACACTTCTGTACCTTTTTAATGGAGATTTGAGTACTATTTATTGGCATTGATATTGAGATCATCCTAGCAAGAGTTTGGACAGGTTGAGGCATTTAGGAATGTTTCTCTTTATTTTTGTTCTATTTTGAGCAATAGAGTCTCTCTAATTCCCATATGTTCACTTTTTATGTTATGCCTTCTAGAAGATTTTATGCTCGTGAAAACTTTTCTTTCCAATCTGAGGACAACGTGGATGGAGTTCATTCTACTTTTGGAGTTTAGACTCGATATAGGGTCTCTGCTTCTAATTTTCCTAATGGAGCTCCATCGATTCCCCATATCCCTCCTCAGGAACCTTAAGCTGAAGTGTCTAATGCTCAATTTTTCCAATCAATTAATTTACTTACCTAGTTGGTGGCCTTCTAGATTGAGCAGGTTGCTTCTGTTTCCACATTCTCTAAGGCCATTACAGTTGGCTAATTTATGAGGTTGAGTCCTCCTATTTTCACTAGTTCTAAAATTATAGAAGATCCTCAAAATTTCATTAATGAGATAGAAAAAATCATCCATGCCATGCATGCTACAGACATGGAAGGTGTAGAATTTACTACTTATCTATTGAAAGATGCAGCATACCAATGGTATGAAGAGTGGAAGCAGCTTAGGGGTGATGATTATGAATTTACTTTGTGGGATGAATTCTCTACTATTTTTCTTGATGACTTTTTTTCTCAACAGTTTAGGGAGGCAAAGGCTGAGAAATTCATGACTTTGAAGTAAGGCAGGATGATAGTGAAGGAGTATGCCTTGAAGTTTAATAAACTGTCGCGTTATTCTCCTCAGTTGGTGTCTAGCATAAGAGCTAGAATGAGAAAATTTGCCTCTTGGTTATCTTGTGAGTTAATCTTGGGGAGAAATGTTGCCTTGTTAAACAAGGATATGGACATTTCTTGACTTGTGGTGTATATGCAACAAGTAGAGAGAAAAAAAAAGGCAAGTAAAGATGAGTTAAAGATAGAGTGAAAAGCTTCACTACTTAAATTAGGGTGGAGCTTAGTAGCAGAGTGGTATAGATGGTGGAAAATGGTCTAAGAAGAAGTGGGGAAATTTAGGTTCCTACTCTACGGCTAGTGCTCCTTATCTAAAGATGATGGGCGATCGTTGCTCTAAGTATGATAGTAGGTTTAGAGTGCCAGGAGCCCAGTCTCAGGCTAGTGGAGCTCAATCAGCTCCATCATATTCTCGTTTTAGATTTTGTGGTCAGATGTACCATGGTGTTTGTGAAGAAAAGAGGAACAAATATTTTAAGTATGGGAAGATTAAACATATATTGGAGGATTGTCCTTCTAGGGCTTTTTTTGGGGCAAACAAGATTTCTGTATCTACTACATCAACTCCTGGACCAAAGGGTGCTACTTCTTCCTTTCGCTTTGGCACTGGTCAGAACCATCTATAAGCTCTTTCTACCCATCAAGATTCTAAGGAATCCCCCAATGTTTTCACTAGTATGATCAAACTCTTCTTTCGAGATGTATACTATCTATTTGATCTCGAGTCTACCATCTCTTTTGCAACCCCTTGTGTGGCTATTTATTTTGGTTTTGACCCTTGTTATATGTTAGACACATTCTTTATGTCCACCCCCTATGCGTGACTCCATTGTGGCTAGAAGAGTCTATAGGGGTTGTGTAATATTGGTCTGTGGCAGGGAGACCTTGGTGGATCTGATAGAGTTAGACATGGTAGACTTTGATATAATTTTGGAGATGGATTGGCTACATTCACACTATGCATCTCTAGATGATCGGACCTGAAAGGTTAGTTTCCATTTTTCTAATGAGCCGGTGATTAAATGGAAAGGTATTTTCCTGGTGCCCAAGGGAAGGTTTATTTTATATTTTAGTGCTCGGAAATAGGTTTCTAAAGGGTTCTAGATTAAAGGTCCTATGGTCTATGAGTTCCCCGACAATCTTCCTGGTATTCTCCTGATAGGGAAATTGATTTTGAGATTGATCTTCTTCCAGACACTCATCCAATTTCTATCACTCCCTATAGAATGGCTCCGGTTGAGTTGAAGGAACTCAAGGAGAATTGGAAATAACTCCTAGTAAGGGTTTTATTCACCCTTATATGTCTTCATTTGGTGATCCCATTCTCTTCATGTGTAAGAAGGATGGTTCCCTTTAAATATGTATTGATTACCACCAATCGAATAAGGTGATCATGATGAATAAGTATCCTCATTTAGGGATTGACAATCTCTTTGATCAATTTTCGGGTGCTAAGTACTTTTCTAAGATTGATCTTTGGTCTGGGTATCATCAGTTGAAGATTAGGGAGGCGTATATCCCTAAGACTGCTTTACAAACCTGGTACGGTTATTTTGAATTTTTGGTGATGTTCTTTGGATTGACTAATGCCCCAGCAGTATTTATGGATCATATGAATTGGGTTTTTTGATAGTTTCTAAACTTATTTATCATTGTCTTTATTGATGATATTTTGGTGTATTTCAAAAGTAAGGTAGATCATGTTGATCACCTCTGTCTTGTGTTATAGACCCTTAAGAAGTTACAGTTGGATGCTAAATTCTCTATCTGTGAGATTTTGTTGAATGTTGTGATTTATCTAGTCATATTTCTAGTGAAGGAATCATGGTAGATTCATAAAAGGTTGCAGTGGGAAAGAAGTGGCCTAGACCCACGACTCCAACTGACATTCAGAGTTTCTTGGGTTTAGTTAGTTATTAGAGACGGTTTGTGGAATTTTTTTCTTCTATTGTTGTCCCATTGACTAGGTTAACTCAGAAAAAGGTGAAGTTTTTGTGGTCTGATACTTGTGAGGGTAGTTTTGAGAAGTTGAAGGATAAGTTAACCTTGGCTCCGGTCTTGACTCTTCCTTAGGTCATTGATGATTTTGTTATCTATTGTGATGCATCCCGGGTGGGATTGGGTTGTTTTTTGATGCATCATGGTAAGGTGGTTTCTAATGTTTCTAGACAGTTGAAAGTTTATGTGAAGAATTACCCGACTCATGATTTGCAATTGTTAGTTGTGGTATTTGTATTGAAGATCTGCCAACACTATTTGTATGGGATCCATGTTGATAGTTATTCTTAGTATTAGAGCCTGCAATATGTGTTCACTCAGAAGGAGTTGAATCTTAGGTAAAGGAGATGTCTTGAGTTGCTCAAGACTATGACATGAGTGTTCATTATCATCCAGGTAAGGCTAACACAATTACAGATGCTCTTACCAGATTGTCCATAGGAAAATTATCTCATTTGGATGAGGAGAAGCGAGATTTAGTAAATGATATTCGATACATGGATAATCGTGGAGTGCGTATCTTGGATTTTGAGGATGATGATGTGATCATTGAAGAGGTGGTGAAGTCATCTCTTGGAGAGAAAGTAAAAGAGAAGCAAGTGTAGGACCCTATCTTGATCCAAATCAAGAATAATGTAGATAGGCAAAAGGTGATGGTTTTTGAGATTTGTGGTGATCGTATCTTGTTGTACCAAGAAAGATTATGTGTTCCTAATGTTGATGGTTTGTGGGAAAGAATTTTTGTTGAAGCGAGTCGCGTTATACGGTTTATCCTGGTTTGACAAAAATTTTTCATGATCTTAAGGAAATTTATTGGTGGAATAATATGAAGTGCGATGTGGCTGATTTTGTGGCTAAATGTATGGTGTGTTAGCAAGTGGAGGTAGAGCACTTGAGGCCTAGAGGGTTGACTCCAGAGATTAAGCTGCTGGTATAGAAATAGGAAATAATTAATATGGATTTTATTACTGAACTTCCATAGTCTTGCTAGCAATTTGATTCAATTCTGGTCATCATGGATAGGATCACTAAGTCTACTCATTTCTTGCCAGTGAGGACTAATTTCTCCTCCGAGCATTATGCTAACATTTTCATTGAGGAGATCATCAGGTTGCATCATACTATGATTTCCATCTTATCTATCGAGGTACCCAATTCTCATCCTACTTTTGGAGGTCGTTTTAGTGAGGATTGGGGACTAAGGTAACCCGTAGTACTGTTTTCCACCCACGTATGGATGGGCAAGTAAAAAAGACCAGTCAGGCCTTGAAAGATATGCTTTGGGCTTGTGTATTTTATTTTGGTGGAAGTTGGGTTGATTAGTTAACTCTCATAGAATTTGCCTGCAACAACAGTTATCACTCTATTATTGGTATGGCTCAATTTGAGGCCTTGTATGGTAGGAGGTGTAATCTCCAATTGGCTAGTTTGAGGTTGATGAAAATATGTTATTCAGCCCTTATATTTTTCACCAAGTCATGGAGAAAGTGTAGGTAAATAGACTTACAGTTGCCCAAATTCTGAAAAATTCCAACGCGAATGTGAGGCAAATGTAGTTGGAGTTCAGTTTTAGTGATTGGGTATTCTTGAAGGTGTCTCCCATGAAGGAAAAGATGCGGTTTAATAAGAAGGCAAAGCTCAGTCCCCGTTATGTTGGTCCATGCTTGGTTTTTATGACGGTTGGTAATGTTGCATATGAATTAGAGTTGCCTTCTAGATTGAGCTCTATTCATCTAGTGTTTCACATTTCGATATTGAGAAAGTGCATGGGGATCCTTCTATGGTCGTTCCTTTGGAAAAGTTAGGTATTTTTAATTTCTTGTCTTATGAGGAAGTCCCAATTGAGATTTTGGATTGGCAAGTTCATCTGTTATGGACTAATGACATAGAATCGATAAAGGTTCTTTGGAGTAACCAAAGGGTTAAGGAAGATAATTGGAAAACCAAGGAAAACATTAATTCCAAATATCCATTCTTGTTCCCTGCTTCGAAAAATCGTGCTTAAGGTATGTGTATTTCTTAAAATCTTTGTTTTTCTAGCTTAGTTAAAGGAAATTGTGATTTCCTAGGCATCTTAGTTTTATGTCTTTGTTAAAGGTAGGTTTGGTAGTGTTTGGAGACATATAGTTGTAATAAATTCCTTGTCAAATTATTCGAGGATGAATGATCCCAAGGGGGAGTATGTTACACCCCAGGTTTTTGGTCCTAGAAATTTTTTGAAATTTCATCCTCATTATCCTGACTACGACTTCCCCTACAAGTCGTAGGTAATCTTAACGGGTCCTAGGGACCCAATCATAACCAAATCCGTAAGTGTATGACTATGTTCTGGTACGAGTACGAGTGGCTCACTAATAGTCGTAAGGACTCATGGGGTGAAAATAGTAGGATGTCTAGTGTTTACCCCAAATGGATTCTGTGTTGACTATGACTGGACCCTATGAATCGCATGGTCCCATTATGAGTTATACTTGTTGAGTTGTAGGGTCAACAATATATTGGTACCCTGACACTGTCTTGGTTACGACTCGTGGCGATGAGTCATAAGGTGTGGTTATGAGTCGTATAGTGACCTGTAGTCACTAATAACTAAATTTTCGTGTTAAATTAAGGGAACCTTGGAAAATTCCCTCCTTGCCCAATTAAATCCCACATTCATAAGGCACTTAAGAGAGGTTATTTCTCGTTCATAACGAACTTAAACACTTTCAAAGCTCTCTCAAGTCTTTCAAGCAGCCATACTTAGGGTTTCCAAGAAGTAGATCATCCAAGGGCTCAAGGGTGGAATTCTTTCCATAAACTTGGATATTTTAGGCATGTTACTCTTCCCTAATTGCTAATTTTGTAAAAACATATGATATAAAGGGTTTTTCATGAGATATTAATGCTAGTTTTGAAACAATGGTTTAGGGTTTTGAATGCTTATTGATTGAACAATGTTTCTTATGTCTTACATATGATTATTCATGATTTAGTTATAGTTTTTAAACTTGTGGGTATCTGGGTATGGTAAATAAAAAAGGGGATTGTGATTTCCCTAAACATGTGCTTTTGAAGTGGTTACAACCTTTACCTCATATTTTGAAATTGATTTTGTATCTGAAAAGTATGCATAATGAGCTACTCTTGAACTACTGCATAATGTGAAAATTCAATGAAGTGTAATGATTTTTTAATTGAACCTTAACTGGTTATGTAATTCCCCAATCTAATGTATACTAAACCAATGGGGTTGTGAAGTCCCCTCAGTGATGTAATTAGTTTTACATGATGTTACCTTGCAAGTGTAGTTGGTATGACAATGCCAATAATGTATGCCTTAATGTGTAATATGGTTTAATGAATGGGATTGTGTGATAAAAGAATTTTATTAGGCTTTATTGAGGGTTGTGTAGCTGAGTCATAAAAGTTGAGTTCCTGGAGGACCAATACTGGAAACCGTGGTTGTCATCATGGGGGTCATATGGTCGGGTGGTTTGAGCCATTTTATTATTATCATATGATTGGGAGGTTTGAGTTTTCCATATTATATTACCTGATTAAGTTCTTGTGTCACATTGATATGACAGGAGGTTTAAGTCCCCCATAGTGCATATGGATACCCTTGTGCTCATGCGGCCATACACAATAGGCCCTATAGCTAGGGGACAACTAGGCCCATATAGCTCGTGGGCACCTTCTTATGTTGTAATGACTGAGCTGTACAATCCAAGCTAAAGTTTTAAAGTGCATATTAAGCCTTGTTCCTTATCCCAGCATATAATGATTTGAATTGTCGATTACGGCATTATGTTATCCTTAGCCCTAAGTTACATGTTTGTGTTCACCCATTAACCATCACCGAACACTATATCCCCATATGATGTAGGCACCAGAGATACCTCTACTTTTCCTGGACAGAGCTAAGCGGATCTTCTCGGTTTGTTGGTTCGTTATGATGAAATGGTGAGCTTTCATTCTCTGGAAGACTTAGACATTTCATTAGTTCTTATCATAGATTAGAATTGAGAGTTTTCATTAGCATTAACATTATTATTGTCATTGTCATTGTATGAGTCGGGGATATGTCCCGACCAAAATTAGTTTTGGTTTTATTTGCATAGAGGCTTTGTTGGATTACTATAGGCTTGGGTGATGTTGGTCGACTATTTTGGCCGGTTACTTATTTATGATTTTTCTTATTTATCTTCTATTTATCATATTTTATGATTTATTTCTTATAAGTTTTTTAAGTGACTATTTTCTGCATTTGTACTATTTTCTATCGAATTAGCCCATTGCTTATTGCTCTTGGCTATGGTTTGAGTTACCTACTTATGGGAAAAGTAGGAGTCATCATGTTCAAAAATAGGGTCTTGAAAAATTAGTATCAAGGCACTAGGGTCACCAGTATTGTTGGATAAGAGCAAGTGTCTAGTATAGTCCCATGGATCGAAACAATGACGATCGTTTCTTATCTTTGGAAGTTATAGTACATTCTTAGGTGATATTACCTTGCTTCACTCATTTTGTGCTCAGAGCCTGAGTACATTTCTAAAGATTCCTTTGGTTTCACTATTTTGTAGATGGGTATGACATGTGTTACTGCTATATGAGATGAGGACCCCAAGCAGCAACTAGGGATCCTATCAAAGTTTGTAGATAAACTAGAGAGAAAGGATATTTTATAGATGCAGCTCTATCCAAAGACTAAGATAAGAAGCCTTCACCAGACCCTATTCCCATACCTGCATACCTGCACTAGAGATTCCTCCACCCCATTTAGTGGTGAGCTAGGGGCTAGCCTAGGATCTACCAGGGTTTATTTCTTCATCATTGCTCAGTGATATAATAGTTTATCTATTTGGATTAGTTGGTGGTGCACCATCTAATAGTGCATAATCTGTGGATCAGAGTGGTACTGAGGCAGGAGCACAACCTATAGCTGCGGCTCCCATGGTTGAGATTCCTCTGGCAACGTAGCTTCTCAACATGTAGTGGCCCTACCTACTTATGAGTTCTTGGTTTCTTACGAGGATAGGCTTTGTAAATTTGTCCTAGTTGAGACTCATGGTGTGGACTACACTATTTCCAATTGGATTTGGTAGCTTGAGATTGGTGAAGAGGTTAGCTCGATTCCGGGTCAGTTAGATCTTTCCTTTTGACATGGTATCAGTTCTCAAAGGTTTTCTTATAAAAGTATATGCCTCATAGCCTTAAAGATCATTTAATGAACCAATTCTCAAGGCTGGAATTGAGGTTTATGACTGTCGTCGAGTATGAGTCTTGATTCATGAGTTGTCTAGAAATGCTATATCTATATTGTCGATCAAGAAAAAGCGAGATTGGTTCTTTATTTAGGGATTAAGACATCCTCTTTGCATGGATACACAGAGTTTGGTTGCTGCTGGTTGGTCTTTTATTGAGGTTTTTGATCATGCTTAGTTTATAAATGAGGTGCATAATGTGTCCTAAGAGGGTAGTGATAAAAGGTCGTGATATTAAGGAAGTTTCAGTGGGAGTAGTAGTGGCTCACAATTTAGAGACAGTGGTTCTTAATGTAGGTACCATATGCATTAGCCAATCAACATCAACATTAGTATAGTAGGCTCGTTAATACCATCCTATAATTTATCGATTGAGGTCAATCTAGTTGCAGCCATCATCCCCTAAAAGTTCCATCTTTTAGGTATTCTAATCGAGGTGGCTATTCCCAGTTATTCGGAAATTTTAGCTTTAGTACATCCCTGGGGTGTGTTATTGTTATGAGGCCATTGGTCATTTTATGAGAGAGTCCCAATCGTAGGGTAGTTATTCCAATAGCTTAGAGCATTCCACTAATTAGGATATGGTATACATAGTCATCGGGGTGGTCCTCAAACACCCTGGGTTTTAGCCTTTGTAAATTTCCTATAATTTGGACTTACTTTCCTTGTAACGACTCACTATACGAGTTGTATTATGTGGGTATGGTTTAGTTATAGTTTTTGTAGTGGTTATGGTTTGGTGGGTATGGGTCGTTAGGGGTGGTGATATTTATTTGGGTTTGTCGCTTAATTAAATCTATAACTTAGTAACTTGACATGGTTCTATGTACGAGTGGCTCACTAAGAGCCGTGTGGTTAGGGTACAAATGTTAAGCTTGAGTCATTTATTGTCCAGTGTCCAATCCCTTTGGTTTCTGTCTTGGGTACAATTTAACCATACCTGTCGTATGGTCTGGTCTTGAGTGGGGCCTAGGGAGTCCTATGTTGGACAGAATAAGGTGTCTAACTTTTTGTTCTGGTGATGACTTAATGATACCAGTCATATGATGTGTTGATGAGCTAGAGGGTTAACACCTACCTACGTGGGAGTTTTCCACAGTTTTAAGTTGGGGGCATTCTGGACATTTGCCCTTTGTAACTCCCTTTGACACCGCAACATAAAACACCTTTTGGGGCTTCATTAACCTCTCTCAATCAAACACTCATAAAATCTATCTCAACTCTCTCTCAAGCAAAAGGTTAGGGTTTCTTTAAGATAATCAATTAAGGCTTTCTCAAGTGGTTTCTCTTTATCTTCCTTAGCATCTAAGGCATGTTACTCCTCCCTTATTGTAAGTTCAACTAAAATCATATTTCAATGAATGGTTTTCATGGTATTATTTTGGTATTGTTTAGTTTTGAAATAGATTTTGGGGTTTTGTTTGTTTATGGTTGGATAACATTTTCCCATGTTTTACTTATGGTTTTTCATGTTATAATTATGGTTTGAACTTGTGGTTAAATGGGAATGTTCAAGTGATATTTGGTTTTGGTTTTGGAAGTTATATACCCTCAACATATTTGTTAAAATGCCAATGAGAATGGGTTTTTCACATAGTTTTGTTATTATTGAAATCTTTGCATTATATAAGAGGTAATGGAACTTAAATTTGTTTGGTTCATTTTAAATGATACAGAATGTCCTTGTTGGTGATGGTTTTAGTTTAATTGGTAACTTGGGAGTCAGCTTGGTTTAATGGTTTTGGTATGGCATAAATGGATAGACTGGGAAGCTCTAATTTTAGTATAACAATACCAATGGTTAAAATTCCTAATAAAAGACTCATTGGTAAATGGTTTTGTTATGTGAAAAAGGTTTAATTAGGATAAAAGAGGGTCGATTAGCAAAATCTTGAAAGATGAGGGTCCCAAGTTGACCGACATTAGAAACTCACATTTGTCAATGTAAGGTTGTTCTTGGTGACAGTGTGCATGATGTCATACTTTATATTTTTGGAGATATACTATTCATATCAGGATCTTTTCTCTGGTCATGCAACTAACACGCATTGGGGCCCTTTCACTAGGGTAAGCTGAAACCATAAAGCCCCAACTTGTTTTAGGACTGTTAAGCTACTCAACCCAAGTTTTGGTTTTAAATGCATGCTAAACCTAGTTCCCTTTCCCTGCATGATATATATATATATATATATATCTCATTGATACTACTATTTACTTTGGTTTTTTATTACTAGCATTATCTTATCTTTTCTCTAAGTACATGCTAGTATTCACTCCCCTAACCATCTTTGGCCATTGTATCCCCATAAGATGCAGGAACCGTCAATACTATTATTCCTCCTACTCAGTGACTTGGATTTGGGGACAGCTTTGAGTCAAACTAGAATGGTGAGCTTTTATACTCCGTAAGGCTCCATTTCATGCTATGCACTTCTTTTTTTTATTATTACTTTGATTTAGTTTTGGCTATGGTTGTGGGCATTTTTCGGCCGAATGTTATTGATTCTGGATAGAGGCAATATCAAAAAACTATGGGCTTGGGCGGTGTCGATATTGGTGTCAGCCATGGTATTGTTAGTTGTATTAGGGTTTGCACCGGTTAGATATTTTGTTTTGGGTGTTGTATTATAATTATAGACTTCACTTGACCTCTTTGAATTATCATCATGTTATCTTGTTATATGTTTGAAATTCATCCAATATATTGTTCAGGGCGGTAATGGTTTGGTAGTAGGGGTGTTCTCTGGTCCTGGTTGGACATGAGATGCCTAACATAACTAGGCCCTGGTTTGGGCCATGTCAGGTTAGTATTAGAGCCCGAGGTTTATGTGAAATTGGGTGTCTGACAAAGCTATATCGAGTAGATTCTCTTTTAAGGGTGTGTAGTGCACCACACTCATAAGGCAGAGTCTATGAGTCATTTAGGAAAGTTTCTCTTTCTTGTGTTCTATTTTCAAGCTATAGAGTCTAAGGTCCTAAAATCTTCTCTAATCCCTATTTGTTCACTTTTCTGATCATGCCTTCTCGATAATTTAAAGATAACAAAAACCCCTCTATCCTACCCAAGGAAAATCTTGATGGGAAGTATTCTACTTATGGGGTCCAGACCAGGTCTAGGGGTCCATTTCCTAATTTTTCTCCTGGAGTTCCACCAATTCTCTCTAGTCCTTCTCCAACACCTCAGTCGAATGTGATGAATGCTAAGTTTTGTTAGTCTATTCATATATTTTCACGTTGGTAGCTTCTCAAGAAGAGCATGTTGCCTCTGTTAATCCATTTTCTGAGGCCACAAGGATTGACTAGTTCATGATATTGAACCCTCTTGTGTTTACAGCTGTTAAGGTTGAGGAGAATCCTCAAGCTTTTGTGGATGAGATAGAAAAGACCTTTGGTGCTATTCATGCTACTAACGTGGAGGGTGTGGTATTTTTTTCCTATCAACTGAAAGATGTAGCATACCAATGGTATGAGGTATAGGAGTAGTCAAGTGGTAACGTTGCTAAGTCATCCCTGAGGAATGATTTCTCTAGTGCATTTTTGTACCGCTTCTTTTCTCATGATTTAAGGGAAGCAAAGGTGGAAGAGTTTGTTAATCTGAAGTAAGAAAAGATGTCAATCAAGGAGAATGCCTTGAAGTTTCACTAGGTATCTCGGTATGCTTCGGAGTTGGTCTCTAGCATGAGAGATAGAATAAGAAAGTTCACTTTCAAGTTTTATCAAGACTTGATTTTAAAGGCTAAGGTTTCCTTGTTGAACGAAAAAGTGGACATTTCTAAGTTCGTTGTGTACATGCAGTAGGTTGAGAAAGAGAAAAAGAAATAGGCAGAGATTAGAAAGAGGTAGAAAAAAAAAGATTAGATTATCTAAGCAGGGTGGTGGCCAATATAAGAGTGGCAGGTATGGTGTGAAGTGGACCATGAAGAAGTGGGGCAATTCTGGGTCTTACTGATGGCTAGTTGTCCCTACCCAAAGTCGTTAGTTGATAGGCATTTTTAGAGTGGCGATAATTATATGGCACAAGGTGCCCAATCTTAGTCTAGTGAGGCCTAATCAGCTCCACTATATTCTCTTTACAGATTTTATGGTCGATTATATCGAAGTTACTTTGATAAAGGAAAGAACAAGTGCCTTAACTGTGATCAGTCAAGGCACATAATTGGAAATTGTCTTGTTTGTAAGGTTTCTTTTGAGGCAAACATGATTCCTATTGCCTCATCTTTAGCTCCAGCACTGAAGGGGGCACCATATAGTTCTGGCACAGGTCAAAACTGACTCTATGCTCACACTACTCGCCAGGAGTTTGAGGCATCACTTGATGTCATGACTGGTATGTTGAAACTCTTTTTTTGTAATGTGTACCATTTACTCGACCTGGGTTCCACTTTTTCTTATGTGACTCTATTGTGGTTTTTTATCTTAGTTTTGGTCCTGAGTGTATTTTGGACCATTTTTCTATTCTACCCTAATGGGTGACTCTAGTGTAGCTTGAAAAGTCTATAGGGGTTATATGGTATCTGAGGGTGGTTGGGGAACCTTGGTGAATCTATTTGAATTAGATGTGGTTGATTTTGATGTCATATTGGGGATAGATTAGTTGCACTCATGCTATGCTTCTCCATCCTGCCGAACCCGAAGGGTGGTTCCTTAGCTTCTATGGGGAAGTTCATATCGTATCTTAGAGCTTGAAGATTGATATCTAAGGGTTGTATCTATCATCTTGTCCAGGCTAAAGAATCTAACTAGGAGTGTCCTTCCCTAAATTTTATCCAAGTAGTGAATGAATTTCCTAAGATCTTCCCTGGTGTTCCTCCTAATAGGAAGATTGATTTTGGGATAGATCTTGTTCATAACACTTGTCCTATTTCTATTCCCCCCATAAAGTATGGCTCCAGGAGAATTAAAGGATCTTAAGGATCAATGAAAAGATTTTTTAGACAAGGGTTTCATTCATCCTAGTGTGTCCCTGTGGGGTGCACCATTATTATTTTTGCCTAAGAAAGATGGTTCCCTTTTGATGTGTATTGATTACCGATAGTTTAATAAGGTGACAATAAAGAATAAGTACCCTCTTCCAAGGATAGATGATTTGTTTGATCATCTTCAGGGTGCTAAGTTTTTCTCCACTATTGATCTTCGGTCTAGGTATCATCAGCTAATGATTAGGGAGGTGTATATCCCAAAGGCTATTTTTCATAGCCGGTATGGGCATTTTAAGCTTCTAGTTATGTATTTTGGGTAGACCAATACCCCAACAGCATTCATAGATTTGATGAATAGGGTGTTCCATAAGTTTCTAGATATGTTCATTATTGTGTTCATAGATGATATTTTTGTATACTCTAAGAGTGAGGTGGATTATGCTAATCACCTCGGTATAGTGTTGCAAACCCTAAAAAGGTAGCAATTGTATGCTAAATTTTTGAAATATGAGTTTTGGTTGAACTTATTCACTTTTCTAGGTCGTGTCATTTCTAGTGAAGGGATCATAGTGGATTCACAGAAAGTTGCAGTGGTTAAGAGGTGGCTTAACCCACGACTTCAAACAATATTTAGAGCTTCTTGGGTTTAGTTGGTTATTATAGAAGGTTTCTGGAAAGTTTCTCCTTTATATCTGCCTCATTGACTAAGTTAACACAGAAGAATTTAAAATTTTTATGGTCGGATGCTTGTTAGGGTAGTTAAAAAATCTAAAGGATAATCTAACTTCGGCTCCATTCTTGACCTTGGCTGAAGGCATGGATGGATTTACCGTATACTGTAATGCATCCCGTGTGAGGCTTGGTTGTATTTTGATGCAGCATGACAAGGTGATAGCTTATGCCTCTAGATAGTTAAAGATGCATGAGAGGAATTAGCCAACTAATGACTTGGAATTATTGGTTGTGGGATTTGCGTTGAAGATTTTGCATCTCTATCTTTATTGCATACATGTAGATATCTTTTCTAATCATAAGATCAGCAGTATGTGTTTACTCAGAAAGTGCTTAACCTCAGGCAAAGGAGATGGCTTGAGCTACTCAAGGATTATGACATGATTATTCACTATCACGCAAGTAAATTTGATGAGGTTGTTGATGCTCTTAGCATGCTATCAGAGGGAATTCTAGCTTATGTGGATGAAAGGAAGCAGGAGTGGTGAAAGATATCCACCATTTGGCTAACCTTGGAGTTCGTCTCTTAGACTCAGAGGATGGTGGTATGGTTTTGCAGGAGGTGGCGCAGTCATCTCTTGGTGCTGAAATAAAGGTAAAGCAAGTGTTAGATACTATCTTTAGGAGGATCAAAGGTTATGTAGGTGGGAAGAAGGTGAAGGAATTCAAGATTTTTGGTAATGGTACCTTGCAGTACTAAGGGAGGTTATATATTCTCTATAAAGATGGTTTGCAAGTGAGGATCATGGCTGAGGCACATAAGTCGCGCTATGCTATTTATCCTGGTTCGAAGAATATGTATCATGACATTAAGGAGATGTATTGGTGTAATAATATAAAGTTAGATATGGCTAGTTTTGTGACTAAGTACATGGTGTGACAACAAGTGAAGGTTGAGCATATAAGGCCCGAAGGATTGTATCAAGATTTTGAGTTGCCTGTTTGGAAGTAGGAAGAAATCAATATGGATTTTGTTATCGATCTTCCTTAGTCTTGGAATCAGTTCAATTTTGTTTGGGTCATCGTGGATAGGATGAAAAAGTTAGCTCATTTCTTGCCAGTACCGACAAAATTTCTCGGCTAAGGATTATGCAAGCTTGTACCTCCAAGAGATTGTCAAGTTACATGGGGTACCTGTTTCCATTATTTCGAATTGTGGTATGAAGGTTTCATCATGCTTTTGGCAATCATTTTAGAAAGGTTTGGGGACCAAAGTGGGTCGTAATAGTGCTTTCCACCTGTAGTCAGATGGGCAACTAGAAAGGACTGTTCAGACATTGGAAGACATTCTTAGAGCTTTCATAATTGACCAGGGTGGTAGGTGGGTTGAGAATTTTTCTCTTATAGAGTTTCCATACAACAATATTTACCACTCTAGCATTGGGATGGCTCCATTTGAGGCATTGTATGGTAGAAGATGTATATCTCTTATTGGGTGGTTTGAGGTTGGTGATGTGGAGATGTTTGGCTCAAATTTTGTTCACTAAGCTATGGAGAAGGTGAAGGTGATTCTGGATAGGTTTAAATTCACCCAAAGTTTCCATAAGTCCTATGTGGATTTAAGGCGTAGGAAGTTAGAGTTTGAGGTTGGGGATATGGTATTCTTGATATTTCTCCCATGAAAGGAGTGATGCATTTTGGGAAGAAGGGGAAGCTCAGTCCCCAGTATGTAGGTTCGTACTTATCTTTGAGAAAAGTTGGTAATGTTGTATGAGTTAGAGTTACCTTCTAGTTTGAGCTCCGAGCTCCGAGCTCCATTCACCGGTATTCTATGTTTCTCTGTTGGAACAAACTAATAAGTAGGAAGTCTGCATATAATTTTTCGCAACAGATTACCCACTATTGGACAAATTAAAAAAAAACCTGTTTGATTTTCTCCAACCGATGAGACATGATCCATTGTAGATTGTACCTAAAAAGGATATTGGTATTTAGATTCCCTTTCTTATGAGGAGATGCCTGTTGAAATCTTAGATCGGCAGATTCGTTAATTATGGACCAAGGACATAGCTTTGGCAAAGGTTCTATGGAGGAACCATAAGGTGGAAGAGGCTACGTGGGAAATTGAAGAGGAAATAAAGTCCAACTATACATTCCTATTCTCCATTTTGGAAAATCATGCTTAAGGCATATGTTGATCTTACCATGTTTTTTTTCTGACTTTGGTAAACAAAATATCAGATTCTTTGGTAATCTATTTTCTATCTTAAAGGTAAGAGTAGAGGAGTGTGGGGTCCAAATAGTGCTTGTACTATCTGGTCCCTTTATTCGAGGACGAATAATCCAAGATGGGGAGAATTAAAACACCCTGGGTTTTGGCCATTGGAAATTTCCTGTGTTTTTGCCTCACTATTTTTGTAAAGACTCACCATACGAGTTGTATGGTGTGGGTACGGGTTAGGGGATCGAAGTTGTTAGGAGAATAGTGAAGGTTTATTGGGCTTCTGTTATGGTTATGGTTTGGTAGGTAAGGGTCATTAGGGGTGGTGACAATTCATCTAGGTCGATCCCTTAATTAAATCTGTAACTTATCAACTTAACTTGGCTCTGAGTATGAGTGGACCATTATGAGATGTGAGGATAGGGTACGAATAGTAAACTTGAGTCGTATGTTGTCTACTGTCCAATACCCTTGGTTTTTGTCTTGCGTATGATTGGACCATACCAGTCATATGGTCTAGTAATGAGTGGGGTTAGGGAGTCGTATATAGGATTGAATATGGTATCCAACTTTCTGTTCTAGTGATGACTTGATGATACTACCCATATGATATGTTGATGAGTTAGAGGGTCAACTCGTACCCACGTACGAGTTCTCCACAACTTTAAGTTGGGGGCATTCTGGACATTTCCCCTTTGTAACTCCTTTTGATACCATGACATAAAATACCTTTTGGGGGTTCATTAACCTACTATTCTCAATTAAATACTCTTAAAATCTCTTTAAACTATCTCTCAAGCAAAAGTCTAGGGTTTCTTCAAGATAATCAATTAAGGTTTCAAGAGTGGTTTCTCTTCGTCTTCCTTGGTGTCTAAGGCATGTTACTCCTCCCTCATTGTTAGTTCAACTAAAAGCATTTTTAATGATAGTTTTCATGGTATTCTTATGGTACTGTTTAGTTTTGAAATAAATGTTGGGGGTTTTGGTTGGTTATGGTTGGATAATGTTTTCCCGTGCCTAACTTATGGTCTTTCATGTTATAATTATGGTTTGAGCATATGGTTTCATGGTAATGACCAATGATATTTTGTTTTGGTTTTGGAAGTTATATGCCCTCAACGTGTTGTTTAAAATTCCAATGATAATGGTTTTGCATTACAAAAGAGGTAATGGAACTTAAATTGGTTTGATTGGTTTTAAATATTATAGAAAGCCCTTGATGGCCGTGGTTTTGGTTTAATTGGAAACTTGGGAGTCAACTTGGTTTAATAGTTCTGGTATGGTATAAAAGGGTATACTTGCAAGCTCTAATTTTTGTATAACCATACCAATGGTTAAAATGCCTAATAAAATACTCTTTTTTAAATGGTTTAATTATGTGAAAAATATTTAATTAGGCTTAAATTCGGTCGAGTATCAAAATCATAGAAGGTGGGGCTCCCGGGGGGACTGACACTGGAAACTCACATTTTCTGATGTAAGGGTGGTCTTGGTGACCGTGTGTATGATGTCACACTTTATATTTTTGAAGATGTAGCAGGCCACTCAAGATCTTTTTTTGGTGGTGCGGCTAACACGCACTAGGACCCTTTCAGCAAGGGGAGCTAAACTCATATAGCCCGTGGGTAGTTTTTGGACGGTCAAGCTACTCAGTCCAAGTTTAGGTTTCAATGTATACTAAACTTGTCTCCCTTTCTTGGCACAATATATATATATATATATATATATATATATATATATATATATGTATGTATGTTATTGTGTATGGTTATTTTATTCAGTTTTGAACGACTGACATTATTTTATCTTATCCCTGAGTAGATGCTAACATTCACTCCACTAACCATCTTCAGGCGCTATATCCCCATGCGATGCAAGAATCGTTCATACTACCATTCCTCCTACTCAGTGACTTGTATTCGAGGATAGCTTAGAGTCAAAATGAAATGGTGAGCTTCCATACTCCTAAAGGCTCCATTCATGCTATGGACTTCTCTTATTTTTGTTATTACTTTGGTCTGGTTTTGGCTATGGTCGGGGACATATCTCGACTGGATGTTATTGATTCTAGATAGAGGCTTTGTCAGACAACTATGGGCATGGCGGTGTCGGTATTGGTGTCAGCCTTGATATTGGATTTAGGTGGGCACTGGTTTGATATTTGATTAAGGTTGTTGGATTTTGATTATAGACTTTACTTAATGTCTTTGAATTATCATCATGTTATCTTGTTATATGTTTGGAATTCATCCGACATAGGGTGCAGGGCGGTGATGGTTTGGTATTGGGGGTGGTCTGCGATCCTGGTTGGACTTGAGATGCCCGACACGACTAGGCCCTGGTTTGGGTTGTGTCAGGTCCCTATGATGCTTGATGTGTCGTTGAAATATAACATTTTTTATGCTTAACACGAGGAAAAGATACAAGTTTTTGTGGTTGTTTTGTTATATATGATGTATTTCGGGTATGTTTTGCAAGAAATCATGTTTTGGATGCGAAGTTTGTTAAAAAGATGAAAAAGTGTTTTTTGGCTACTTATGAGAGCAATTATGAATATTCGGGACACTTTTCAGATTGTTCGTGACCAAATCATGTGCGGGAATTGAAGAAGAGCTGAAAAATAACTTTCAGCATATGCTAAGTCAATATACAAACTGCATGTAGTGTATATGGACCGCATGTGGGCAAATCATGTATCAGAAGTCCAAAATCTTGAGAGCTAACCTATAGGATATTTTGGTCCGTCGCCATTTGGTCACTATGTGCACCCAACCTACAGGCCGCATATGCCTAATGCGCCCAAGTCTAGGGCGCATATAGGGACCACAAGTAGCCACCAACCCTTTTTTTCTCCTATTTCGTTCGGGTTTTGATTTTAGGGCTTCCTCCTGTACTATAAATACCCCTTTTGTGTATTTTGGTAGTAGTTACACACTCTTGATACTTACAAACATATTTTGATTCCAAGATTCGATTTTAGTCTTGGGATTTTCTTGTATTAATTTCTGTTTATTAATTCAGTTACGGTTTTGGGTTTTTACTTCTTCTTATTGTGATTTCATCTTTTTCTTTAAATCATGAATATTGTTGATTACTTCACAAGTATGAGCGGCTAAAAACCATTAGCTAGGGTGATGAAAACCTTGGCAAATTGACGCAGTAGGGGAAGTGCTATTGTTGTTCTAAATCGATACCCAAGCATGCATTATATTATCTTTTCTTTAATAGTTTTCTTAACGGGTGCACACATTAGGATCCCGCCTAGATTTTTGTTACCTACTCCGAAAGAGGAGTAGTGAATAGGAAAAGATAATGACAATAGTAATTTGGAGTTTAACTGTTTATCCATGCTACTAGGTACAATCTAAGTAATATGATTAGATTTAATCTAATAACAAGAGATTCAAAAGGTAATAGTTAACTAGGATCAAGATAAGGGTTAGTAAGGCAACATTCCTAGACTCAAAAGGTAAAGGGTGAAATCGTTCTATTCATCCAAAAGACTGTAGAAGGTATATAACTTATTGATTCTACATGCAAGGTATTGGGTTGGTTCAACAAAAAATGATAATCCTATGGAGTTAAGAACCCAGGGGGAACACAATCCTAGTGTTCACCTATGACTAATTACAATCAAAATTGATACTCCCCACTTGTTCAATATTGCTGCTAAAAACCCCCCATTTACTTTTCCTGTTTCGCTAATTAATTACAACAACTATGATCCATGACTCCACATATTCCCTTGGAATTTGACCCCAACCTTTTTAGGGTCAATATATTTGGCAGCAACCATATCATCTTCTGAGAGGAGGTATAGCTTGGATGTCACCATGTTTTTGCGCCATTGTTGGGGAATACGGTGTTGGTTAGTCAATTAAAGTTGTTGCAGTTTTTGAGGTTACTTTTTATTTTTGTTCTTAGTTTGGTATACATTGGTATATACCTAAAACACGGAGTAGAGGCTATCCCTTACTCCCAATAAATTCGAATCTAGAGAGGATCCTACAGACACCTAGTAGGATGGTGGAACAAAAAGGAGATGATATTCCTGAAGGGGATTATGATGATGTGCCTCTGCCTCCTTCCAATGGAGTACAAGATATTGTTGATCCACAGACTCGTGAGCTTTTAACTCAATCTTAAAATGAGAGGAGGGCAACATAAGAAGCTCAGCAGATAGCTAGGGAGGTAGACTTAGATAAGCAGAGACACGAAGCAGACCGTCGAGCAGCACTCAGTGGAAATCAAAACAGAGCTAAAGATACCCCTGTTCCAGTTATCTATCACGACCCAATTTCTCAGGTCATGAAGGAGCCTACCATAACCCACTAGTAGGCAAGCCAACCAGTTGTCCAGAATGGCCAGTAACGAACTACTCAACTATATAAGGAAAAGAATGCAGAATAAATGAGAAAAAGAAAAATACATTAGGAAATCCCAAAACTTGGTAGTATCAGCCCAAGAGCTTCTAAATGTAATAAGAGTACAAAAGTTAAATATCAAGATAATTACACTGCTACAACTTGTCTCTGTAAAATATAGAAACTATTCTAATACATAAGAAAGAGATGACTAATAATCCGAATGTCAGGAGTTCACTCTAAGTATCTGAACCATAGCTACTCCGCATGATAAAAATTAACGGCGATAACCTATACTATGATCTGTTGGCAACAAAAGTGTAGTATGAGTACCAAATGAATGGTATTCAGTAGGCAACTACAAACTGAGCTCCATAGATAAGGCATATATATACAGTGTATAAACAGAATGGAAACTACATCAAAGACCAGAGTAGCCTACGACCCTGCTGGGTATTAATATATCATCATAGTATTCTCTGACCTTGCCGTATATCAATATCATCAAAGTATCCTCCAGCCTTTGTGGGTGTTAATATATTATCATAGTATCCTCCGACTATGCTGGATATCAATATCATCACAGTATCCTCCGTCCTTCCTGGGTATCAATATAATCATAACATTTATACACATATATTTATAGACATATAATAGGTGCATGGACTTAAGACATGGAAAAGGAGGGTAAATCTACAAGCCTACTAGTATACTAACTTACCAATATTTCTCAACTATTTTTCATTAGCTAACCAACACTTATGATCATTAAACCACTAATTCACTAGTCCTCACATGACCTCTAATTATTGGCCTAAACGTTATCCTTCATATAATCCTTATTCACGGGAGAACAACTAATAATTATTAATTAAGTATCCACTACCTAACATCTAGTCGAGATTCATCAGTAGACCATAATCGCCATTTATCCACTAATCAGCCTATATCTGTTAATAATTATTAGTCGAGACATTACCGCTTATTATCTAACCATCTTTTATTAACTAGCCTTATTATTACACGACATCTCATTTAACAACTAATCAACATCATAAACTTAGTTATCAATATCACTAATTTTCACCTATTCTAAACCCGCCATCATCATTAGCCATGTATCAACCATCATTTGCTACTATATTCCAACTAAGCAAGATTCATAAAATAATACATTAGATTCCTAGCCATCAAGTGCTATAGTCACATAACAGACAACTAGCTACCACATAGCTTAACCCTTAATTAGGAAGAACAGACATAAGATCATATTTTAGTAAGAATAACATCAATTACCAATATAATAATTATGAATGTACCAAATCTATGAATACCATTACTAGTATTCAATCAGTGGAATAATAAGCATCATACCACATTTTCTTCTATCCCATACTGGAGAGATGTGTATACAAACATAAATATATATTCATATATAATAACCGCATCCTTTACAAGGATAACACTCCCTAGATATCCAACTAATATCATAATATGGCCCTCAGCTTAATAACATGATCAAAATAATCACATCATCATAATCACAACCTTTGACCCATATACATATTTAAAACTCATATCGATAATCATATTTATAGGTAGTAGCATATCTTTAAGCACATCACATATAAGAGGCATCTCACATCTAAGAGGCATAACATTAATAAGTATATAATCATCTCTCATATAAGAGGCATTTCACATCTAAGAGGCATAACATCAATAGGTATATAATTATCTCTTATATATGAGGCATCTTACATCTAGGAGGCATAATATCAATATACACAAAATTATCTATCACATAGGAGACATCTCACATCTAGGAGGCAGCTCGCATATAAGCGGCATAATATCAATAAATATGTATTCATTTATAAGATATCTTATTTCAACAGGTCATACATCATGACTATGAAGAGTATTTTCTCTCTCAGCCAATTGTCATATCTAAGAGGAATATCATCTCTATAGGTCCAATAATGATAACTAAAAGAAGATTGCACCTCTATAGACTCAACATCATATATAAGAGGGAATAGAATCTCTGTAGGCCGAACATCATAAGAGGAAAAGCATACCTAAGGATCCAACATTATGTCTAAGAGGAAATATCATCTCTATGAGACAAATATCAAGTCTAAGAGGAAATAGAATCTCTATAGGTCCATTATCATATCAAAGAGGAAGTAGCATCTCTATAGGCCCAAATATCATTATTCGGGTAAAAATAGATCATCATTTAATAAGCCATAAAGTAACCTATACTAAGGTTTATAGTCTCAACTACGCATAACATCCACAACTAAGTCCACAAGGCTAAGTCAAGTCTTGGCCTAAGTGAGCTGGATAATTCCACTTCTAATCCTCAGTTTCCATACTTAGGCAAACTATTCCATAATTTAGGAAAAGCTATCTAGTATAACTTCAAGATGTCAAAAGATCCATAACCAATCCTAGATCAGAACTTCGCCTAGAATCAAGGTCATTTAAGTTAACTCTACTCAATCACGATTTCAGTAATACCACACTATCCCAACAAGATTAAAATATGGTAATCATGCTTCCAATGCTAAAACCACATCCCAAACACGGAATTATATTATATCTATATACCAACTAATCTAACTAGGAAGAAGGTAATAAGATTCTCAAAGGTTATAAGCATACCATCTTACAAGACAAAAACCCTCATCGAATCCCCAAACATCAACAATCAAGGATAAGTTATTCTATGCATATTCAAGACTAACATCCAAATTCACATGCAATATATATCATACATCATCTTTGTAGAAGAGTCGACAAAAGCCTACCTCAAAGTCAAACCGCAAAACTTCACATCATTCACCATATGCTCGACTTTACTTTAGAATCTCCAAAATACCATCATACTAAAAAAACCATAATCTACTCATCAATGCGAGTCTAATGATACCTATATTGCACTATTGTGCTTTGGGGCCAAAAACGACAACCAAAACCCCAAGTGGGTCCCACATTTAGAAAATGAGTTTCTGAGGTAAACCCATTGTCCAAATACTATTAGGAATTTATAAACCTCAATAATAAAGTAATTATTAAGCTTATTTGGGCTAAAATCATGCCCTCAAGCCAATTAGGGTTTTGGGTCAAACAATTAAGAATTTAACACAAATATTAGAGGATTCATACCTTATATTCGATGTTAATCATCAATATGAAAATTATTCATGATCCTAATAAACATCCAAGACTCAAGTTAAGGGATACACACTCTATTAGGTTTTATGGGTCTCAATACAATAGAGAAATGGCCTATTCTCGGCCAAAAAGAGTTATTAAACTATCACTTTCTAGGCCCTCAAATAAGGCGATAATGAACCTATGTTAACCATAATTTTGACATCGAAATATCGATAAGGCCTCCATAATTCCAGTACCTTTGGTGTACTACATGACAACTGAAACTTGGAATTTGATTCCAAGTTTTGGCCAATGCCTCAGGATTCATTCAGAATCCAATTTTCACAAACGAAATACATAACCACGCTAAATTTTATATTTTACATGCTTTGGTAAAGTCAGATTTTTAATCCTAGATCATTTGATCTAAATGAGGGTCCCATACTTAAACTTTCAAATTTTCAACTTTCCAATCGATAGATCAAAATGATCTTGGGTGCATTGAGACCCGAACCAAATTTTTAACTAGCGTAAAATAAATATTCTAGATCTGTTGGCATAGTCAAAATTTACATTCGAGATTATTTTACTAAAGTTTTTTTCTGGTGGCCATTCAGAACCAATGAAGACTTCTAAATAGGGTATTGGTTCTAAAAACCAAATAAACTGCATGATAATCAAACCACCAATCATAACAAGCCATAAATGACTTGGGGTAACTATGGAGAATATCAAACAGTAAAGATAAGAGGAAATATGGAAAATGACATGAAGGGTCATTATAGTATCCTAGCATATCAGTACGTGTAGCCATATCTAGATGAGAAAGAAGATCTGGGATACGTTGATTCTATTGTGACTAAAGCCATTTTTTATCCTGGTTTTTCCCCACATGTCAAGTTTAATATATCAAGTGTTATGATCCATCTCCTATAATTGAATAGTGTGTTTTTGAGGTTGCCTACAGACCACACAAATATGCATCTAGCAAATTTTACTAGGATCTGCACTTCATATACCATAAATTAAGTAGATCAGAAGGCACTGAGACTGAGGTTGCTTTCCTTCTTGCTTATTAGAGAAGCATTTTTATGGCTAGGGGAGCTTCCAAGAGGATTTATCACTACATGGAATGAGCTACGTAGATAGTTCTTAAATAAGTTCTTTCAACTATACAGGTTATTACAGCTCAAGGATGAGATATATAATTTTAGGAAGCTATAGTTAGAGTCTATGTATGAGTATGGTTCCAATTTAAAAAGAAGATTAGCATGGTGCCTAACTAACTGATTTCAGGGACAAGCTTGTTATAGATATTTTATAGAGCCCTGACAAACAGTTCCAAAGTAATGGAAGATTCTATCTCCAAAGGAGACTTTATGAGATTATAATGGGAGATAGCTTCTAGTATTATGGATTAGATCTTATTGACTAACCAAGGGTGGCAAAATTGGGAGGTTGAGAGAGGTTCTGACACTTATGTCATAGGAGCTTTGGATGAGCGGAGAGTAATTGAGGATGATGTTGCTCAAAAAATTTTATTATTAAGGACTGATATTTGTAAGTTGTCCAAATAATTTGCAAAAGTAAATTCTTTAAGGTTGATACGATAGAGGCATAGGGTGGAGCCTCTAGAATTTATAAGTCCTAGATATCGGAGGTGGCAAAGTATGTGGATTATCATTTGATAGATTATTGAGCCCAAGGGAAAGGGAATCAAGGTCAGAACTACTATGATGATAAAGAACAAAACATTCCACCTAGCAGACGAGATACAAAATCAAGAATAGAAGAAACATTGACTAAGCTAATGAAGGGTCAAGAGAGTCAAGAAACTTGCCTTAAAGAACTCAAGGTTGATATTTCAGGATTGACCCAAAATTTTGAATTATATTCAACTGCTATCAAGCAGTTGGAGTAGTAGTATTGGAAAATCCTTGCTACTTTGTCTTTAAGACAGACAAGTGCCATTCCAAGTAACATTGTACAGAATCCTTCGACATGTATTGATTGTCTGGCTATTAACACTAGGAGTGATTCCCCACCTAATGAGTATTTTTTTCCTACTTCCAATGAGCATAATAAGGATAATATTATTGTAAATAAGCCACCTAAAGCTACGTTTAAGAAGCTGACTTATAGTGATGATGATTTTGAGAGTGATTACAGTAATGATTGGGTTGCAGAAAAGCTCCAAGATATAGTGTAGCAAATTGGAATGAATTCTCATACAATATCAGTAGAAAAAAAGAGGGACCCAGGTGCAGTCACCATCCTATTTCTATTAGGCCTTATGATATTAATCAGGCTTTATCTGATTCAAAAGCAGGAATAAATGTAATGCCATTGGTGATATAAAATGTGTTGGGGTTAAGAGTACTTAATCCTACACCTTAAAAGTTATTGATGGCTTATTTATCTGTAAAGAATTCAGTGGGTATTATGCACAATGTAGTGATAAGGGTGGCATTACTAACTTATTCAACAGATTTCATGATTTTAGACAGTGAAGTGCATTCCCAATCTTGATTATCTTGGGTAGACCCTTCTTGTCCACTGGTTGGGTATTAATTGATATAGACTTAGAGAAGATCACCTTTAAATAGAATAATGAGCAAATAGTGTTGGATGTATGCATGACATTTTAGCAGCCAAATGATATAAGAGTGGTGGAAGTGATAGATATTATGGATGATGATGTGGTTGAGAGGTTCATATTAAGGAAATATTAGGGGTAGAAGAATTATAAGCAGTGATTATGAATTTTAAGAGTGACAATATAGATGATATGATAAGATAGTTGATGTACTACATGGCATAGGTTCTTACAAATATGCCCCTAAAAAAGTGGATCTTTATTTCAGAAAAGAACTACACCTTCTATAAAATCATCTATCGAGGAGCCACCGGTATTATAATTTAAGGCCCTTTCCTCTCATTTGTAGTATGAATTCTTGGGGGCCAACAAAACCTTACCGATGATTATTTCGGTTGATATGGCAGGAGCACGGGTGGATGTTTTGACATTAGTATTGTAGAAATACAAAAGAGCTATTGGGTGCACCATAGAAGATACTGTGAGGATTCCACTAGGTTTATGCACACAAAAAATATAGCTTGATCTGAACAAAAATTCCCAATATTAAGCATTAGAGGTGACTGAACCCTCCTATACAAGAGGTAGTAAAAAGGAGATAATTAAGTTGTTAGATATTGGGGTGGTTTTTCCCATTGTAGATGGCAAGTGGGTAAGTTAGATTTAATATGTGCCAAAGAAAGGGGGAATCACGCTCATTTCAAATGAAAAGAATGAATTAGTTCCAATGAGGCTAGTGACTGGTCGGAGAGTATGCATGGGTTACAGAAAGCTGAACCAGTGGACACAAAAGGACCACTTTCATATATCGTTCATGGATCAAATATTAGATAGACTAGTAGGCAGGGGATGATACTATTTTTCATGAGTTTTTAGGTTATAATCAAATCATAATAGTTCTTGAAAACTAAGAAAATACTACTTTTACTAACCCCTATGGGACCTGTGCATTCAAGAGGATGTTCTTCGGATTATGTAATGCGTCTGCCACTTTATAGAGATGTATGATGTCGATATTCTCTAATATGATAAAATATACTATCCAAGTATTCATGGACAATACACTGCAAAGATATGAAGAGTGTAATTTGGTGCTAAACTAGGAAAAATACCACTTTATGGTGAAAGAAGATATTATGCTAGGGCAAAGATCTCCAAACATGGTATTGAGGTTGACAAATCAAAGATTGAGATGATTTAGAAATTCCCACTATCATTGTCAGTTAAAGGCATACAGAGCTCTTTAGGTCATATGGGTTTTTATAGGAGGTTCATAAAGGACTTCTCTAAAATTGCAAATCTTCTGTGTAAGATTTTAAAGAAAGAGGTGGAATTTGTATTTGATGATGCTTTTCTCAAGGATTACAAATGCCTAAAGGAGCGGTTGATTTTGGCACCCATCATTATGTCTCTTAATTGGTCTACACCTCTTGAGGTACTGTGTGATATAAGTGGAGTTGCCTTAGGTGTTGTTCTAGGAAAACAAAGAGAAATATCTTCCATCCTATCTACTATGCCAGCAAAGCTTTAAACTCGGCATAGAAAAATTATACAGTTATAGAGCAAGAGCTATTTGTGGTGGTTTTTTTTTTGAAAAATTTTAGTCTTATTTGATTGGAACAAAGGTCATAGTTCACATTGACCATGTAGCATTGATATACTTGATGTCAAAGAAATATACTAAACCAAGATTTATTTATTGGGTTCTCTTGCTGCAAGAGTTTGACTTTGAAGTAAAGGACTAAAAAGGGAAAGAAAACCAGGTTGCAGACCACTTTTCTAGACTTGAGGATGATAAAAAAAGGGTAGTTTGGTGCACTAAAGCTACGGCTATGCACAGTATCCGGAGATGGTCCCTACCATAAGGGTGTATCACGCCCTTATGAGGATGAGACCATAGAGAATATAGGGGGTGATCTTAAGATAGATGATCCATTTCCTAATGAGCGAGTGTTGGCGGCAACTTAAGATTTGATTCCCTGATTGTATGATTTTTTCAACTATTTATTAATCAATCTTATCCCAGAAGACCTATCCTTCTAGTAGTGAATAAGATTTATGTATGAGTTAAGGAATTTTTTTTAGGATGGGTCATATCTATTTAGGTTTTGTGTTGATGATGTGATTCAGATATGTATCCCCAAGGTGGAGACAATGATCATTCAAGAGGCTTATCATTTATCACTGGTTGGGGGTCACTATAGTGGCACACACATATTCTAAAAAGCTACGGAGTGTGAATTTTATTGGCCTACAATTTATAAGGATGCTCATAATTTTACACAAGCCTATGACTAGTGTTAGCATCAAGGTAATATTTCACGATTCCATGAACTCCCTATGATACCTATTCTGGAGTTGGGGTTATTTGATGTATGGGGGATAAATTTTATAGGCCCGTTTGTGAGCTCCTATGGAATAAGATACATTTTGGTAGCGGTTGACTATGTGTGAAAATGGATGGAGGAAGTTGCTCATCCAAATAAAAAAGGTAGAAGGGTCACCACTATTTTGAAAAAAATATATATTTCTCAATTTGGCACTACACGTGCAATTATTAGTAATGGTGGGCCTCACTTCTGTAATCGCTAGTTTAAAGCTCTGCTTGAAAGATATGGTATAAGGCATAAGGCAGTGGCACCTTACTATCCTTAAACTAGTGGGCAAATAGAAGTGTTAAATAGAGAGATAAAGTCTATATTGGTGAAGACTGTGAAGGCCTATAGGACTGACTGGTCTATAAAGTTTAATGATGCATTATGGTCCTATCGGACAGCCTATAAGATCCTTATAGGTGCCTCTCCATATCAGGTTGTATATGGCAAAGTAAGCTATTCACCATTTGAGCTTGATCATAAGGCACTATAGCCATTAAAAAGGTTAAATTTTGAGTAGCGTGATGCAACAAACCTAAGGTTGACCAAGGTAAATGAGTTGGATGAATTCCTACTCCATGCTTATGAGAGCTCATCTGTATACAAAGAAAGAATGAAGCTATATCATGATAGGAAAATCAAGAAAAAAATATTTAAACCCGGTGATTTGGTCTTGTTGAATAATATAAGATTATGCTTGTTTCCTGGCAAACTAAAATATAGATGGACTGGACCATTCACTGTGGTTAAGGTATTTCCACATGGTGCTATAAAAATAAAGTGTGATGGTAATATCCTATTCAAGGTAAATGGGCAGCGAATGAAGCACTACATGGGAAACCTGAAGGAAGTTAGAGTCTGTGTTGACATGGACCTTGGCAAAGTTTTAGTAGCCAAGGGAACTGAGTAGTGCTATGACGGTAAATCAGGGGTTGCTTAGGAGGAAACCCAAGTTACATGGACTCTTAGTGCATCCCAAGTATGTTCTCATATCCCTTTGTTTTGTATTATTTTTGTGCATTGAGGAAAGTGTATAATTTTTAGTTGGGGTGGTATATACCATAGCCACAGTAGGTTCTTATTGTCGTGCTTCTTTTCTTATCAACCATAATATGTTGTAGAACTGGCATGTGAAGGATAATTTATGTCATATTGTGTTTTGTTTCATAATGTGTTGTATTTTGGTGTAATTTGGAGATTTTTAAGTATTTAGGACAGTAGTCATGGTTTATATTGATTTTTGATATCCCTACAAAAATTGTGTCTTAGAACTATGTGCAAGTATATAGGCATAAACATTATGGATCTTGTTATGGAACTACCATTAGGGACATGATAATCACTTGCTAATAATTTCATAAATCAAATAGATAGTTTCTTGTGAAATTAACTTTGTACTATGTGTGTGTGAGACGGTACTTAGTTCCCTTTGTGTGTTAAATTCTGAATTTTCCCGATTAGTCTTGCTTAGGTTGAAGGATAGTTAGTTATAAAAGGATCATAGGTCGTTTTTTATTTTAGTCCACTTTTAGCCTAAATGATCTTCCATGTGTGAAATAGTATCCCGTGATCCCTATTTTAAACCTCGTAGCCTATTTCCTTGTTTTCACCTTTCACCTTTCCATTTGTGTTACAATGGACCTATTTTGGCCTTCGTTCTTCTTGGACATTATGCACCTCAACTTACGCAAAATACTTAAGTTGAGGGTGGCTATCATAGGGGCATGCAGTGTAAAATGGGTATGTAGAATGGTAAAATGAGAGAAAAAGTTAGTAATGTTGGGTGTGGTAGCAAAATAAAAGAAAAAAGAAAAAAAAAGAAAAATTGTGAAAAAATGAAATTGAAATAATAAAATACCACACCAAACTTAAATGTGCAATAAAGAACAAAGAGGGAGAAATAAGGGTGGATTAAAAAAAATTGGTGAATAAGTGAGACCCCAAGGTTAGTGTAGTGGCAAGGAGGTTTAGTCACTCTATATGTACCATACCAATCCCTAAGCTATATTTTAAGTCAAGAAAAGTCGTATAGTTATCCTAACTTGACTGTCTGAATGTTAAGGTAAAGAAAATAAGGGCAAGCCTATGGTATTTGATGCACATCGATTGGAATTTCTCTTATGAGTGTGAGTGTCTCTTTATTGACCCTACATTCACATGTATTATTTCATATGACTGATTTGGGACTTCTTTGTTGCAAGGGCACTTGAGTTATATTGCTATCTATTTTCTTGTTTTGGGTAGTATAACTTGTACATATGTGTGTTATCTGATGCTAATGTAATGTCATACCTTGATCCTATTGTGTCACATTGTTGTGTTACATGTTTGTATACAGTTGGGTTTGAAAGGTGACATTGGAAGGGGTGTTGTGTTTTGAGCTTAAAGTGTTGACTGACTACCTTGAATAGCTTAGATTCTCCTAGTTAAGCATCGTGTTTTGTTTTGTTGTGTTTTATTGCCTAAGGATGTGCAAACTTTCAAAGTCAAGGTTATTGATGTTCTATAAAAATATAGAACTTTCGACACTTAAAATTAGAAAAATATGAAAGATTTTTAGGTTGTTTTGTTAGATATGATTTGTTTTGGGTATGTTTTGTAAGAAATCATATTTTGGATGCTAAGTTCATGAAAATATAAAAAAGGTGATTTTTGGCTACTTATGGGAGCAATTATGGATGTTCGGGACACTTTTTGGATTGTTCGTGACTAAACCATGTGGAGGAATTAAATAAGACTTGAAATAAATAACTTCTGGTACATGCTAAGTCAACATACAGACCTCATGTAGCACATATGGACAGCATGTGGGAAAAGCATATATCAAAAGTCTACTTGAGAGCTAACCTACAGGATTTTTAGTCCGACCACATGTGTTCACTACAGGTGCCTACCCTGTAGGCTACATGTGCCACATGTGCCCAAGGCCAAGGCACATATAGTGGCACAAGTTTCCACTGACCATTTTTTTCTCCTATTTTGTTCGGGCTTTGGTTTTAGGGATTATTTCTTATGTTTGTGCTAGGAGACATATCGAGGGATTAGGAGTGTTATCTTTCTTATATTCATGGTAATAGTGTGGAAAGTCCTTCGCTTGACTCTATACTTATAGTCTATAAGTTATCTAATATTTTTCCTACTGATCTACCTATTCTTTCTTTTGAGAATAATATTGAATTTATTATTAGTCTTAAGCCAGGCACTCAACCTATTTTCGTAGAAATCTATTGTATGGCTCCTTTCGAGCTAAAGGAGATGAATTCTCAATTGTAGGATATTCCAGGTAAGGACTTCATTAGATCGAGTGTCACCTTTGGGTACTCATATCTTGTTTGTGAAGAAGAAAGATAACTTATTGCATATGTGTATTGACTACATCCAGCTTAATAAGGTAACAGTGAAGAACACGTATTATATGCCTTGTATTGATAATTTATTTAACAAACTTAAGGGAGCAACAATGTTCATTAAGATTGAATTGAGATTTGATTATCATAAGTTGAGGATTCAGGCTAAGGACTTTCCAAATAAAACATTTAGGACTCGCTATGGTCATTATGAGTTCTTGGTGATGTCTTTTGGGTTTACCAATACCCCAGCCTCATTTATGTATTTGATGAATCGCATGTTCAACCCATATTTGGATTCCTCCATGACTGTGTTCATCGATGATATCCATGTGTATTTGAGGAGTAGGGAGGACCATATACAATATTTGAGGATTGTGCTCCAGACTTTAAGAGATCATAGGCTTTTTGTTGAATTCTCAAAGTGTGACTTCTAGCTTCTGTCTGTGACATTCCTATGACATAAGGTGTCTAATAATAGGATTATGGTAGACCCAATGAATATTGTGGAAATTCGTGATTGGGACAGGCTAACTTCTTCATGTGAGGTTCAAACCTTCATTGGTTTGGTCAATTTTTATAGGTGGTTGTTGAGGGTTTTCCTACTATTGCATAGCCGATGACTAGATTAACCCAAAAAGAGGTTCCTTTCTAGTTGTTCGAGGAGTGTGACTCGAGCTTTCAAAAGCTCAAGGGTTGCTTACTTTCTCTTCTATTTTAGATCTTCCTATAGAGGGTGAGGGGTTCAAATATTTATGATACTTCTTCTATTGGTTTGGGTTTTGTGTTTTGCAGTAGGTTGAGTTATAACTTATACATCATGGAAGTTGAATTTGTACGAGCAAAACTACCCTACTTATGATTTGGATTTAGCAATAGTAGTCTTCGTGCTTATGATTTCGAGTCATTATCTTTATGGCATGCATGCTGAGATTTTCATTGATTATCACAGTCTTCAGCATTTTATGACCCATAAAGAGCTTAATTATAGGAACCGTAGATGGATGGAGTTTCTTGATGATTATCATATCTCTATTCTCTAACATTCGGTCAACGTGAATATGGTAGTGGATGCCTTAAATCGGATGACGATGAGTATGGGTATTTTGATTTCTATCTTAGTTTCTTAGAGGCCATTGGTGTAGGACATCAAGTCCTAAAATAAATTGATGGTGCAACTTGACATTTTTGACCCTTTGAGGATTCTTGATTGTGTTGTGGTAAGGTCTACCTTTTTTGAGTAGATTCAAAGTCGTCAGTTTGAGGAGATGATACTTTGCATCATTCTCGATCAGGTCTTAAATAGTGAGTCCAAGAGGGATACCATAGACTCTGAAGGTATTCTAAGATTTGATGGTCGCATTTGTGTTTTGAGTGTTGGTGATTTAATTCAATTGATATTGGATGAGGCTCATAACATAGATATTCTATTCACCCTGGTAAAACTAAGATGTATAGATATTTGAGAAAGCATTATTAGTGGGGTGGCATAAATAGAGTTGTGGCATACTTTGTAGCTCATTGCCTGTGTTGTCAATAGGTGAAGGCCAAGCATCAAGGACTTGGTGGATTGATTCAAAGGTTTCCCATTTTTTAGCAAAAGTGGGAGTAGATCATCATGGATTTTTTTAATGGTTTGCCTTGCACCAGCCATAGTTCCAAAGGTATTTGGGTCATTGTGGATTGATTGACCAAATTGGCATATTTTATTCCCATTTAGATGTCCTTTAGAGCTGAGAGGTTAGCCCGTATTAATGTTTGTGAGATAGTTTGTTTGCATGGAGTACCTATATCTACCATCTTAGACTGGGTTTCAATTTTTACTTCTAGCTCCTGGAGAGAATTTTAGGAAGAGTTCGGTACTCAGATGGTTCTTAGCACAACTTTTCACCCTTAGATCGATGGTCAATCGGAGTGGACTACTCATGTTCATGAGGATATATGCTCTAAGCCTGTGTTATGGATTTTATAGGTTAGTGGGAGCAATACTTAGCATTGGCAAAGTTTGCATATAATAATAGATACTATTCAAGCATTGAGATGTCATCATTTGAGGCATTATATGGTAGGCATTGTCGATCTTTGATTAGATGGTTTGAGACCTCCGATATTCGACCACGTAGTACTAACTTACTTCAGGAGTCATTGGATAGATTCAAGGTGATTCAAGATAGGATGAAGTCAGCTCTTAGTAGGAAGAAGTCTTATACGGAGCATAAACTTTATGCCTTGAGATTTGGAAATAGAGATCGGGTATTTCTATAAGTGTCACCCACAAAAGGTGTGATGAGGTTCGAGAAGAAAGGCAAGCTCAGTCCCATGGACCTTTTGAGATCCTTCGTACAATTCGAGAGGTGGCTAATGAGTTAGCCTAACCCCTATATTTTGTTATTATTCATCTAGATTTTCATGTTTCTATCTTGTGATAAAATATTCTTGATGAGTCTCATGTGTTTTGGTAGGACTCAATTTAGTTGGATAAGAGATTGACCTTCTCATAGGAGCTGGTGTTCATATTAGCCAAGGATGTTTGGCGGTTACTCTCTACAGAGATTTTAGTAGTTAAGGTTCAGTGGAGATACCACCCAATAGAGAAGGTTACTGGGGGGATTAAGTGCAAGATGCGTACCAATAATCCTCACCTGTTCGAGGCTTCAGGTACATCCTAACCCTTTACTTTTATGGACAAAAGTCCTCTTAGTAGTGGATATTATAGTGATCCTCTACGTCATTTACTGGATTTCCATGTATTTTGGTCATTTAGACCTTTCCTATAGCTTCACCAAAGTCATTTATGACTTTCTAGAGCTCACACTTCAGTTACCGGGCAGTTTTTTTGGTTTTTAGAGTCACTTCCCTATTTTGAACTCTTTGCTAGTAAGAAATGGCTATCGAGAATAAACTCTAGCTAAGCGACCTCGTATGCCAATTCTGACAATTCCATCATCTCCAGAACATTACTTTACCTTTAGTTTGGATCCCAAGGATTCTAGACTCATTTTGGGTTATTAGTCAAAATTTGATAAAAATGGCCCTTGGGTATGGGGCCTACTTTTTGTCGAAATAACCTCATCACCGCTATATCAAAGAGTACCTATGCACTATGTTTCGGTTCACTGATAAAGAAGATAGCATTGGGGTGGGGGTCTATGATGTAATACTAAAGTATAGATGTAAATTTTATTTATGCCACTGAGTCTGAAATGTCAAATTTTATAGGGTAGCGTAGTTCGTTTGTATCTACGCAATTTTGGATAAATCCCAAGAGATCAGTGAAGACTTGAAATTTTCCAAGTTCCCAAATGGTACATCACTCAACTAGTGCATTCACTTAAGTGGAACTTAGGTCGCTTAAGCGGAGGCCACTTAAGCGTCCAGCTAGTCATTGGATAGTTTGAGACATCTAATATTAGACGCCGTGGTACTGACTTGCTTCAGGGGTCATTGCATAACTTTCCAGTTGAGGTCCACTAATTAGAGCACTTTCCTCTTAAGCAAAGCCCGCTTAAGCGGATGTTGGTCCTCTTAAATAGAGGGTGCAGACTTGGCAGATACTGCTGAAATGATACTTGGCCATATAAGTGGTACAATATCTGCTTAAATGGCATTTGGGAGGCATTAAATCCCCCACCTACAAAATTTTCTCTATATTTTCCACAAGTTCAAGATCTTGGAGCCCTAGAGAGTATGGAAATTTGGAGAAATAGTTATTAAGAGATTTCAGAGCGTTTGAGAGCATGGATTACACGTTTTTTCCCCGAATTCCTAGTAAGTTTCCATTAAATTCATGGTATCTCTCAATTATTTTCCAAAATCCTAGAATTTTCTTGTTAAGTTGGTTGTAGTATCATTTGAGCTTGAAATTTACCCATTCTCGAGGTTAAATTTTCTTGAGCATAGGGAGATGCATTGATGGTTTCGAAAGTACAATTCCACAAGCGGGCTCCAAATGAAATTTTTACGTAATTTTGAAATTAAAGAACAAAAATAAATATACGTACCGTTGTTCTCGTATTGATAAGTAGGTTATTATTTTGATGGTGTGGTATTATGTGAAGCTTCTCAAAAGGGGAAATCATTGACTTAGTTGATTTCACCAGGCTTTCTTTGGCGTCCAGGTATGCTTGGTTTACCTTTCCTTTAGATTGATCCTAATTGTAGTATATTTGTAATAATGTGCTAGATATGGAATAAAAATGAAGTCTTGGAGGCATATTTAGTATAATTTGGATTATTTAGTCTGTTAGGAAACTGTAATTTAGGCGTAATTGACTTAGTTATTCATGATTTCGGTAGAATTTCTATCATAGGACTAAATGTAGCTTATTTAATTCCAATAACGAAATTAGATACCTTATCCTAGTTAGGATAGAATTTTTCTATGAGTGAATTTTGGGGATTAGAAGTGGGCCCTCTAGCCTACCTTAGGCTGAGACAACCCTTAGGTCCTTGTAAACTTAATATACATATATACAATCAAAATGTATATTTTAGAGCTTGAGGATGTTATATATATGATGTTTTATTTTAGACTGACACTTGGCAGATGATATTAGTTCTGATTCAAGTCAGGCAATTTATGATCTTAAGACCAGTTTGATTCCAACTCTATTCATGACATGAGTTTCGGTTCAAGTCTGGCAAATGATTATATGAATTCCGATTCAAGTATAGAAATAAAAGGTTATTTAAGGTGGTTATATAATCATTTGAGTCTTGTATTTATGGTATGGAAGGATCCATGGTTATGATTTGAGATACGACTAATTAGTATAATTCTGATTATTACTTCTCTTAATTGCACCCTTCGGGCTTATGGAGGCCCACATTGGATTATTTACTTTATTGCATTTACTGGGTTATGGGGGTCAATTTCATCGTGGTAGTTGTGTTTTATTATTATCATTGTTGTTCCAGTTATTAATTTACAGTATTTGGAGCAGTATTCCATGTTTTGACCTCTTACCATTACTTAGCATTATTTATCTTGCATTTTGTTATATCTATATTATGGTTTATCTTAGTCGATCGATGATGCCTACTGGAGTACCCATGGCTTTGGTACTCATACTATACTTTTGTACCTTTTTCTGTGTAGATCCAAGTACTAGTTTCCACCATTGATGTTGCGATCGTGCGAGATAGAGTTTGAAGATAGTGTGAGCTCTCGGAAATGGAGTTGATCTTTTATCAATCCTCTGTATTTTTCTTAGTCTTTCATTTTCGAGACTGATTTATTTATGACTATGATAATACTCATACCATTTTGGATTGTGGCTTTTATACCGACATTACTATGTCGTGGGATATTATTGTTTCTCTTATTATCTTCCGTTTATAACATTTTATGATTTATTACTTGTAAATCTTTTACTTGTGTGTTTTCGACATTTATACCATTTTTATCAAATTAGCCCATTTCTTATGGCTTTAGGATATGGTTTGGCTTACCTATTGATAGAATAACATAAATGTCATCATGACTTAGAAATTGGGTTGTGACAGTCATGGTACCCCCAATCTATTACATAGTTCCTCCCCAGCATATGTAGCACTAATCAACTTGGAATCTTCAATATTGCTAGCCCAATTAGAGTTGGTGAAGGCTTGTAAAGTGATACTCTATAGAACTTCACAAATTCTAGTTAGATATGAATCATTAAATACATGTGGTTAGATCTTAGAAAAAATAATTTTTGCATGTAAAAATTGATATTTAAGCATGTGCCAAGTGTACAAAAAGACTGAAGTTGACAATAATTGAAGAGAAAAAAATTTAAAAAAAATGAGTTGAGATGCGGTGGACATACGAGCCGCATATTTGAAAGACGAACCGCTCATTAAACTTCATGTATGTTGAACATACTATCCACATATCCTGCTATATGTTGCAGGTCATATGTTAGACAGGTAGGCCTTGTGTCAAACATATGTGAAACTACTGAAGGTTAGAAAATTTAAGGTATCTAAAGTTTACTTATGTGAGTCACATATGGGTCGTATGTCAAACGTATGTAAAAGTACTTTGAGCTAAAAAATTTATGTTTCTATTTATTGATATAAGGAGTCAAAATATAGAATGCATGTTTGATAGATGGGTCAAATATTTATTATATGTCAAATAAAAAGAAGGGGCTGACATAGGAATGAACGAGCGGGCCGTATGTTCAATATACAGACCACATTGGTGGTTATTTGTCACATGTCAAGCCTAAAATCTATAAATATGTAAAATTTCAGAATTTTTTATTCCACTTTATTTTGGCTGATTTTTTTCAAAAAAAAAAAACTCCTAGGACCTCTTGTAATTATTATCAAATTATCGAGAATTAGCATGATATTAATATTCCAATCCTAGATTATTGAAATTTAACTCAAGATCGATTGAAGATGAATTTTTGGGAAATTTTTTACAATTAAGTTCCTTGATTACTCATAGTGTTTAAGGGTTAGGGTTCATGTGGCCTATTAAAAAGAGTTGAAATATAACGCCCTAAATCTGGTACCCGAAACGCTACACGGTGCTAATGACCCCGAAGGACCACAAGAAAACCCATGACTGATATCTGTACCTAAACACTACATAATATACTGTATAAATATGGAAATAAAGGCTAAAAGGCCATAAGGTTCAAAGATCTGATAAAACATAACATCTGAAGATATGGTATATCAATACCAAAACAACTGAAATAACTGTCTGAACATGCAAGTCTAAAAAGCCTCTAACTGACTGAACTGTCTGAATAAGGAGTTGATGGGATATGTCCCCAACTAACTCCAACTACTTAAATAAATTGATTAATGAGATAATAAAGTAATGGTCATGTCCTCGAAGGATGAGGAATCACTGCTAACTCTGATTGCTGAGACTAGAATACTACTAATGCTATGGAGTTCGTGCTTCAGAACCTATGGTATAAAACACCAAAGCGAAAATGCGTCAGTGCGTTTGAATATACTCGTATACATGTGAGGTAGGCTGAATGGAAAGGGTTCATATGCATGAACTATACTAACTAACTGGATAACATGAACGTGAGAATACATGTATGAATACATAGTAACTATAACTAAGTTCGTGATAACATGAGTACTGAGTCTAGGTACTGATAACATGAGATACTAATAACTGTATAACTAAAATAACTAATACTGAGTGACTATAACTGACAGTCTAGGTTCTGATGGAACTAGCTGAGTTTTGTACAGTTCTGAGTAGACTGTATCTAACAGTCCTAAAATTTGAAGAACTATCTATGTTTTTTTACTGAGACTGAATGATTATATCTGACAGTCCTAATCTGTAACTAAAACTGTGGGAAGTTGTCATCTAACCGACATGCCCTAAATAACATAATATAGCTGAGTTGGGGTCCAATTTGTAACCCCAATTGGAAGGGTATCAATACCGTGCCATTGGTAAGGACAATTTGTGAGTAACCCTTAAATAATAGGTAACTCTAGTTAGAATAGTGGGAACCCTTATATAACTAGTTAATCCACCTCATCTACCCTCATATAACAGGCTATGATATCTCTACCAACGCTGGCTATGTAGGTATGGAATGCAAGCATTGCTTCTAAGAATTACACCCTCATATAACAGGTGGGTTCAAATCCTTGGATTCACTCGGTGCTAATTTCTACTCCCATTTGAATAGACATTGAACATGATTAATTGAACTGAACTGGACTGTGTTAACTGAATTTTGTTGACTGATGGAATACTACTGAGATTACTGAGTTTTTTCCTGAGTTATGAGACTGACTGAATTTTATAGATCATGTCTTGACTAAGAGTATCTTGAAAACATGACACTGATTTTAGGAAAACAACTAAATTTTTGGGTACAAGTACCTACAGGACTTGATGGGAAGAAACTGACAAAGCATGACTTTCTTGAATACATGACCAACGTTAACAATCCATAATATAATAAGTTAGAGATTTCATGAAGTACAAGTTCCAAAGCACCACACTGGCTACACATATATCTATAATTCATTAACTAAGACATTTCATCAAAGATTGGACATGCATAAACTTGTACATAAATGGGGATTTCATATTATCATACTAGTATGGGACTTTTCTTTCACATAGGCATTTAATCGAACACATGGGGAGCATGCTTTGGTTATACAATGATCAACACATCTAATAATCATGGATACATCAATCAACATATAAATTTGAGGGTTTATCATGATTATTATGCTAATCACCACATCCTAGGGTCAATCATTGCAATATGCAATTTGAAACATGAATCAAAACCTCATAACATCATGAACATGAATTTTAATTCAATTTAAATCATGAACATTCATAAATACATAAATCTTGGATTTTAAAAAGAGATTCTTGATCTTCATGGGTGAAAGGGACCCATGAATAAACACATGACATATCTGGGTTGTGAGTTTCTTGATGTTCTTGGCGTTGAAGAACTTGGAATCTCTTAGTTTCTTGAAGAAAGATTTGGATCTTGTTCTTGGGGATTATCTTTGAGAGAAACTCCTAATTTGATGTTGTACATAGATAATGAACTTATGAGTCGTGGTATGATATAATTAGGGGTTAAAACAGGTGGAAAAGAACCAAATACCCTAAAAAAATGACTTTAAAACCACTGAACGAACTATGCAACAGTGGGTGTGATAGTCCATTGCTGTGTCGATGATCCGTCGGTCCTGACCATCGCACCTGGCCAGAATAGGGGTTCATTATATCTACTGTAACAACTTAGGCAATGGTCCGTCGCTAGCTCGATATTCCATCGGCCTGATCCATTTCCTTTAGGAAGAAGGTGGTCTCACTGCCTCCGCTATGATAGTTTGGGAGACCGTCCATCACTAGGTTGACGGTCCGTCATCCCTCATCGTCGCACTTCGATAGTTTTGACATACTAAACATGAATGATTGGAACATGATTTCATGACTGACATGACTGATAACTATATATATCATACTGAACACGCATATCTTATGCATGTGTAACTGATTCATGAATGCATGGCTAAATGCTTCTGATGAACTAAAGTTCTCATAATGATAATGTACGTCTGATGCATGATTATATAACTAAACTGACATATGAATGCATGACTGAATATGAAATGGTACTTAATACCATGTTTATAATGGAATTCTGAACATGAACTGTATACTAAGATTGTTACTGAAATCTGAACATGTAACTGAAAAGCTTAAGGAGAACTATTATCTTAAGCTAGGTTTGAGTTGGCGGAGAAGATGTAAGGATACTTGGTATGCATGTCTGCTTCTGCTTCACAAGTAGCTCCCTCAACGAACAAATTTGACAAAAGAACTTTTACTAGAGGGACTTCTTTGTTCCTCAGTCTACGAGCCTGATAGTCTAGGATTTCGACTGGAATCTCTTCATAAGAGAGGTTTTTTAGAACATCTATGCTCTGAATAGGGACTACAACTACTGGGTCACATGTACTTCTTAAGCAAAGAGACATGGAAGACTGGATGAACTGAGCCTAGATCTGAAAGCAATTCGAGCTCATAAGCTACCTTGCCTAAATGACTGAGAATTTGAAGGGATCGATATATCATGGATTGAGCTTTCCCTTCATGATGAATCTCTTCACTCACTTTATGGGAGATATCTTTAGCTTGACATAGTCAACAATCTCGATCTCTAGATCCTTTCTGTGCAAATCTGCGTAAGACTTCTATCAGCTCTGAGCAGCCCAGAGTCTTTCTCTGATCAACTGGATTTTCTCTAAGGCATCGAATACTAAGTCAGACCCTATGACTGAGGCCTCACTAACTTCTAAACAATCGATTAGAGATCTGCACTATCTACCATAGAGAGCTTTGAATGGAGCCATCCGAATACTGGAATGATAGTTATTTTTATATGCAAACTCAATCAAAGGCATGTGGTCATCCCAACTACCCTTGAAATCAATTGAACACACTCATAACATATCTTCTAAAGTCTGAATGGTCTTTTCTGCTTTCCCATCTATCTGAGGATTAAAGGTTGTACTGAGATAAACTTGGGTACCAAGACCCTTTTGGAATGCTTTCCAAAAATAAGAGGTAAACTGGTGCCTCTTTCTAAGATAATAGATAACGGAACACCATGCAATCTGACAAACTCTCTGATGTAGAGTATTGCATAATCCTCAACAGAATAAGAGGTATGGACTGGAAGGAAATGAGCTGATTTGGTCATCCTATCTACAATGACCCAATAAGAGGTATGGACTAGAAGTAAACCCATCACGAAGTCCATGTTCACTTCTTCCCACTTCCAAGTAATAATATTGAACTCCTACATAGACCTACTAGGATTCTGATGCTCTATCTTAACTTGCTAACATATAGAGCACTTAGCCATAAACTCTTCAATATCTCTCTTCATCCCACTCCACCAATAAATTTCCTACAAGTCACAGTACATCTTTGTGGCCCCTAGATGAATAGAGTAGAGTGCACCATGCACTTCTACAAGAATTCGCTGCCTTAAGTCATCTACACCTAGAACACACAGATGACCCTAAAAATGCAATACACCATCTATAATAGCTAGCTAAATACTAGAAACTCTTGATATCTGATGGAGAGATAGGCTTAGGCCAGTTTCTTATTGCCTTGGTCTTTTGAGGATCAACCCTAATGCCATTATTGGAAACAATATGACCAAGGAATGCTACTGACCTTAGCCAAAATTTGCACTTACTAAATTTGGCAAACAACTAATGATCTCCGAGGGTCTAAAGTATGATTCTGAGATGGTCTACATGATCATGCTTACTACGGGAATAGACCAGAATGTCATCTATAAAGACTATGATGAACATATCTAAGTACTGCTTGAACATCCAGTTCATCAAGTCCATGAAAGCTACTGGAGCATTGGTAAGACCAAAGGACATGACTAGGAATTTGAAGTGACCATACCGACTATGAAAAGATATTTTAGAAATGTCACCTTCTCTGAATCTGAGTTGATGGTAGCCTGATCTAAGGTCTATCTTATAGAAATAACTGGCACCCTAAAGTTGATCAAACAAGTCATTGATTCTGGGAAGAAGATACTTGTTCTTGACCGTGACCTTATTGAGTTGACGGTAATCAATGCATATTTTTAGAGAATCATCTTTCTTGTGCATGAACAAGATTGGTATGCCCTACAGGGAAATGCTGGATCTGATGAATACCTTATCTAAGAGATTCTTTAACTGCTCTTTCAATTCTCTGAGTTATACTGGTGCCATTCTATATGGCAAAATAGATATAGGTTGAGTATCTGGAAAATGATCAATGCCGAAGTCTATTTCACTTTTGGGAGAAATTCCTAGAAGATCTTTGGGAAAGACATTTGAATATTCATTCACGACTGGGACTTATTTGATACTGGGAATTTCAGAACTAGTATTCTTAACTCAAACAAAATGATAGACACATCCTTTAGATATCATTTTCCTTGCTCTAAGGTATGAAACAAGCTGACCTATGAATATTGAAGTACTACCTTTCCACTCTAGGACAGATTCATTCAAAAACTGAAACTAGACTATTCTATTTCTGTAGTCGACTTTGGCATAGCAGGAATGAAGCCAATCCATGCCGAGAATGACATCAAAATTAGTCATCTCTAATTGTACTAAATTTGTTGAGGTGACTTTCTGAAATATCATAAGAGAATAGTTCCTCTATACCCATCAGGCTATGATAGTTTTACCCACTGGGTATAGACTGATAAGGGCTCTGGTAGAATTTTGAGACTGACTCCACAATCAACTACTATATAGGGAGTAACAAAAGACAAAGAAGCTCCTGGATCTAGCAAAGCGTAAACATGCATATAAAAGATCTGTAACGTACTAGTAACCACATAAGGAGAATTTTCCTGATCTTGTCAGGACTGGAGAGCATAAAGTCAATTTGGGCATTACCCACTAGTAGCACTGGAGGTGGCACTCTGCTGGTTTGGGTGATCGAACTGAGCTTAGGAACTGTTCTGCTGACCCTGAGGACTTGGCTGAGGATAGTCTCTGACTCTGTGGCCTGGCTTACTCATAAAAAAAAAATACCATTGTCATCTCTACAAATACACTAATGGTGATTGGCATAAGTCTGTCAAAAGAAAATAGGTGTGGGAACTACTAACACTACCTTGAGACTTAGAGCCTGGAACTCTATCTCTTTTATTATCTCTGAATCTAGGAGTTGGAGCACTAGCTGAAGAAGGATCTGGAACTGCTGACCTAGGACAAAACTGAGAATGGTTTCCTCCTTCTAATTAAGGCTAAGAAAAATTGAAACTACCTGTCCTTGCTCTCTTCTTCTGCTTCTCTATCATTTTAATCTTTTGTTCCTTTATCTGCTGAGCATGAGTCATAAGCCTGGCTAAAGTCATGTCACTATTCAACATCGTAGACCTACAGTCGTTGACAACACTATTATTCACAACAGAGACAAACTTACTCATCTTGGCCCTGCTATCTGCAACCATATAAGGAGCATATCTGGCTAATTGAGTAAACTTAATAGAATACTCTTTCATCATTATGTTTCCCTACCTGAGGTTGATAAATTCCAACACCTTAGCTTCTCTCATCTCTTGGGGAAAAAATCTATCTAAGAATGTGGTGACAAACTCCTCCCACTCAATAGGCCCTGCATCAACTGGCCTTTCTGACTTCCTCTGTTTAAACCAAGTATGAGCAATGTCTTACAACTAATATGTAGCTAGCTCAATGCTCTCACTAGGAGCAACTCCCATGACATTGGTAACCTTCTAAACTTGATCAATAAATTTTTGAGGGTCCTTATCTGACTTAGACCCGAGAAAAGATGGAGGATTCATTCGAGTGAAGTCCTGAATCCTGGCTACAGCTGAATTGGCCACTGGGTTGGCTAGAATGACAGTTGGTCCTTCATTTTGAGCAGCAACTGACTAAGCAAGAGTACTGAATGTAGCTCTAAACTCAGCATGAGAAACATGGTTGCCCAAAGGTTCTTCAGGCTGAGGAGCTGGCTAATTCTCATTTCTTCTTTTAGGAGGCATGTTTTATAAATAGAAGGAAGAAATGGATTATACTGAGAGTTTGATTTTAGATAATGCTCACTGGCACGACTTGAATACTAAAAGAAGGGAAATTGTTCCTAAAACATCTTATAGCCTCCTGTACATAAATATGGCGTACAACACACCCATGTACAAGACTCTACTAGATGCGACTTTCAAACTTTCTAGGACATTATTGAACCTTAGGCTCTGATACCAATTTTGCAATGCCTCGAATCTGGTACTCGAAATCCTATACAGTACTCATGACCTCGAAGAAGCATAAGCTAACCCATGACTGATATCTATGCCTGAACACAACATAATATACTTTATAAATGTGGAAATAAATATTGAAAGTCCATAACGTTCAAAGATATGATAAAACATAATATCTGAAGATATGGTATATCAATACAAAAACAACTGAAATAACTGTCTGAACATGATAGTCTGAAAAAACCTCTAACTGACTGAACTGTCTGAATAAGGAGTTGATGGGACATGTCCCCAACTAACTCTAAATACTAAAATAAATTAATTAATGATATAATAAAGTAATGGTCATGTCCTCGAAGGATGAGGACTCACTGCTAAATCTAACTGCTGAGACTAGAATGCTACTAATGCTCTGGAGCTCGAGCTTTTGAACCTATGGTATAAAACACCATGGCATAAATACATCAGTACGTTTGAATGTACCGGTAAGCGTGTGAGGTAGGTTGAATGCGAAGGGTTCACATGCATGAACTATACTAACTGACTGGATAACAGGAATGTGAGAATGCATGCATGAATATATAGTAACTATAACTAGGTTTGTGATAACATGATTATTGAGTCTTAGTACAAATAACATGAGATACTGATAACTGTATAACTAAAATAACTAATACTGAGTAACTATATCTGACAGTCTAGGTTCTGATGGAACTAGCTGAGTTTCATACTATTTTGAGTTGACTGTATCTGACAGTCCTGAAATCTAAAAACTATTTGAGTTCTTTTACTGAGACTAAATAACTGTATCTAACAGACCTGATCTGAAATTGAAACTATGGGAATTAGTCATCTAAATGACATACCCTAAATAAGGCAATATAGCTGAGTTGGGGTCCAATCTGTAACCCCAATTAGAAGTGTGTCAATACCGCACCACTGGTAAGTACAATCTATGAGTAACCCTAATATAGTAGGTAACTCTAGTAAGAATGGTGGGAACCCTCATAAAATAGGTTAGGCCATCTTATCTACCCTTACATAACAGTCTATGATGTCTCAACCTGTGCTGGCTATGTAGTTTTGGAATGCAAGGATTGCTTCTAAGAATCAAACCCTCATATAATAGGTGGGTTCTTATTCTTGGGTCCAGTCGGTGCTAATTTCTACTCCTATCTGAATAGACACTGAACATGATTAACTGACTTGAACTGGACTGAGTTAACTGAGTTTCGTTGACTAACGGAATACTACTGAGATTACTTAGTTTTCCTGAGTCATGAGACTGACTGAATTCTATGGATCAGGGCTTGATTGAGAGTATCTTGAAAACATGACACTGATTCTATGAACACTACTAAATTTTTGGGTACACATGGCAGTTTGCCTTCACATAGGCATTTAATAGAACACATGGGGAGCATGCTTTGATTATACAATCATCAACATATCTAATAATCATGGATACATCAATCAACGTGTAAATTTAAGGGTTTATCATGATTATTATGCAAATCACCATATCCTAGGGTCAATCATTGGAATATGTAATTTCAAACATGAATCAAAACCCCACAACATAACATGAATTTTAATTTAATTTAAATCATGAAGATTCATAAATACATAAATTTTGGATTTTGAAAAGATATTCTTGAGCTTCATGGGTGGAAGGAACCCATGACTCAACACATGACATACCTGGGTTGTGAGTTTCTTGAAGTTGACTTGAAGAACTTTGAATCTCTTAGTTTCTTGAAGAAGGATTTGGATCTTGTTATTAGGGATTATCTTTAAGAGAAAACACTAATTTGATGTTGTAGATGGATAATGAACTTATGAGCCTCGTCTAATATAATTTAGGTTTAAAATGGATAGAAACGGCCCAAATACCCTAAAAAATGACTTTAGAATAAATAAATAAACTATGCGATGGTGGGTTCGATGGTACATCATTGGGTCGATGGTCCATCGATCCTGACTATCATACCTAGGCAGAATAGGGGTTTACTATCTCTACTGCGATGGCTTAGGCGGTGGCTCTCTTAACGATCCATCATCCTGAGTCGTCGCTCTTAGGCAGAAGGTGGTCTCACTGCCTTTACTGCGACCATTTAGGTAATGGTCCATCACTAGCTCGATGGTCTGTCGGCCCTTATTATCGCACCTGGGGTCCATCACCAGCTCGATGGTCTATCGGCCATCATCATCGCACCTGGGGTCCATCGCTAGCTCGATGGCTCATCGGCCCTCATCATCGCACCTGGGCAGTTTTGACTTTTTTCTATAAAACGGCCATAACTTTCTACTCCGATACCGTATTTGGATGAAATTGGTATCGTTGGAAAGCTAATTAAATTTTTCACATGATAAAAAGTGAAAATCATAAAAATTCTACATATATAAAAGTGGATTCATCTTTCAAAGTAAGTTTCTAACATACTCTGGATGATTTTAAGCTAGGTAGAAGTACGAGGTATTACATGAAAACTATGAGTGTTCACATGAATTATCAAGAACGTGAATTTTAACATTGAACTTTAATTTTTCTAAAATAGTTTGAATTCATAGGATTCCATAATAACTCTAATCTTTATCATCGTAATTGATTGTACTAATATTTTTATGTTTTTAATAGATTTTTTGTATGTCTCTTTCTAAAAAATTTTTGATCATAAGGTAATTTTTAACAAGGTTTATGATACCAGTAAGGATTGTGATATAGTGGTAAGTAATCCTCTATTCTTAATCATAGGTCTTGGGTTTGAGCCTTCCTCACTTTGTAGTCGCCTTTGTTAGAGAGTTTTACCCCAATCTGGGACTTTTTAATGCGAATTCGAATTTAGTGGAACTTCAATATGGATACCGCACACTGACTGGAAAATAAAAAATAAAATAGACGTAAAACCTAAAGTATTTACATCCCAATACCTCCTTCCTTAATAACTCAAAAATATCCAGGAGCTACAAAATAATTATAGTGCGTGCCCCATTCAAAGGAACTTTGATTTCGGCCAACTTGATAAATTGTTGTACAATTTTCCTTTCTTCTCCTTGCGCAAATTGTGAGATTTTAATGGATTATTTAACATTAAATATTAATGCAATTTTATTTTTTTGGTTTCCAACCCGATGTCGGTACCTATATTGGACCCCCGACTAATCTGGATCATGCACTGTAGGTCTCATTCTATGGGTGGCGCTCCCAATAGGATTTTTTTCATGCCCAGTGCTCGAACCTAATTCATCTGGTTAAGGGCGGAGTAGTCCTACCACTACACCACAACCCATGTTGGTAATATAATTTTTTTTTATGATTGAAACATTTTAAGGTGGAAGCTTTAATAAAACTATTTTTGTGTTAGTCACCTAGTTTTTGGAACTTACCTACCCTCCCCCCCTTAATTATTTTGATACTTTATTTTTCTTTCTGTGTTGTTTATTTATTTTATTTAAATATAACAATAAGTAGAGTAGTTATTTATTTTTTAAATAATAAAAATATATAAATAAATAAATAAATAAAATTAATATTCTTTTTTAATATATATATATATATAAAAATTGTCATTTCTTTTGAATATTAAAATTAATATAAATATAAAGCTATTATCTTACTAATTTTAAACTAACTAAATATAAAGGAATAACAAATAAACCTAAGAATAAATTGTTAAAATGATAAAAGGTGGATTGGAACAATCCTCTATGATACTATCATAGTATTCCTATATACTATGATGAAAACATCTAGGACTGAAATAGACCTCCTCAATGTTACTATGATATTTTATGGATATATTGTGATTGTATCATTGAGATGTAATGACCCCCATACAAAAATTTGAAATTTCTGTGTTTTGATTATTTGTCATTTCTGTGGTTGCTTTATCTCATTTATGAGTTGTGGATATGGTTGACATAGTCTCTGATGCATTCAAAAGTGTGATATATAAATTTGAAGTTTTGAACTTCCTTAAAGAGATTTGTTTAAATTCGGCCAATGTTTTGTGAACCGAGCCTTGGGAGATAATTCTAATAGTTTCATTAGATCTGAAATATCGAATTTGGGTAAGTAGCAAGGTTGGTTTAGGTTTGGAGCCTTTATTTTGTATTTCGACTGTCCACGAGAAAACTAGTTAATTTTGACCTAAAGGGGATCTCAGGAGTTAATTGGATGAAAATGATCGTTTATCAAAATCCAATTGATACCATTGAGTCTAGAACATTATTAGTTTAGTTGCTTTATTAATCTATTTCTATGGAATCCCAAACAAATTTCGATGGTCCATTGGAAAAGTTTTTGAACCAAGTGTGTTACTGATGTTGATATTTCTGGTGCAGCTACCAGACCATTTTTGTGTTCGCAGTCCCATGGATGCATTCATGGAGAATGAAATGTTATGCATCAAAAATGTAATGGTGGGACCACATTTATGAAGGTAGCATTTTTTTCATCCCGATTGTAGTGTCCCAACCACATTCACAAATGGTTATGAGGGTCTGATTTGGGTCGACCTTCATCCAATTTACGAAGGATGGACCCTAAACATGGGACTCGAGTTGGGTTGATCTTGGTATTCACGTCCACTAGATCGTGTTTATGAAGGGTAATTTCTACCTTGATAGAATTTAACGCCCAATCTCTATCCTAAGCGTCATTTCTACGTTTTAGGCTTATAAATATCATATTAAGGCATTTTCAATGGAGTTCTTGAGATTTAATTCATGGTAAAGTTTCTAAATCTTTATTCCATCATTTTCTATTGATTTTATCTTTACAAAAACTTTAAATACTTGTTTAAATATGATTTTTGAGGTTGTTTACCCAGTAATATGTATTGGGGTTTTCTTTAATTTTAGGTCCGATTTTTATACAATATCGAATGGGATTTTAGCTACGAACACCTCTTGATATAGGGAAGATCATTCTTAAACATTATTTATATTTTATGCTTTTAATTTGAAATTAATTTTTGAAGAAAATTTTAGACTCAAAGCAAATATAGTCGATATAGATATCATCGGACTCCTTTTGACTTTCAGGTGTATTATTTGATTAGATTTGTTGTGTTTGGAGATTATTCAAGGAAGTAGAGGTTCTGATTGATTTCTTGGTTGTGTTTTGGCTTGTCGATCTTCTTTAAAGGCAAGTTGAGATGTGCCTTAATTTTTTCAAAAGTTTTTGTGTGTTGTATACTTATTTATGGGTATGTTATGATTCAATTAGAATATAGAGGTCCCACTTAGGTTAAATAATGAGAAGTTCCATGGCAAACAAAGTTTTTAGTGAATTATAGTTAGATTTTGGCCTTTCCTAGTTAGTATTACAGCTTGTAACTATCCTTAGAGTAGAATGTAGGTAGATATTATAGTGATCTTGAATAATTACTATTGGATGCTAATTTTAGATCTTGAATCTTGTTTAGTGGACTTTGTTGATGATGAGGGCTTACTGACCTTTAGAGAATAATTATGTTATTATTGTTGGTTATAGAATAATTGATCTTTAGAGAATACTTAGTGTATAAATAGACTTGTAATAGAGGGTTAAACTTATCATACGGGAAAACTCTCTTAGTGTATAAATAGACTTGCAATAGAGGATGAGACTTATTGTACCAAAAAAGGTAGGTTTGGGTAGTTCCATAATATTTTGTCTTTGGAAATGTTATTTATTATCATGTGCTCGAGTGAGGACTTTTGTGCATATTATTACTGATTTTAAGAGCATGTATTATGGTGATTCCCAAGTGAGGGATTGAGTTATTATTGTTGGCGATGATTCTTCATTTAATTACATATTTATTAACATATCAGTAAGTAAAAGTTTCACTTGTTATCATAAACCATGTTAGTGCATTAATTGCTTTTGTCATATTGATGATTCCTAAATGAGTGACTTTAAATGATATTATTAATGTCATGAATGACTATTTGCTATGATAATTTAAATCATGGAACATTGTTATATTGAGTTGATTTTCAGTTCACTTATACTTGTATTAAGTGATTTATATCTTCATACTAATTTAGCTATGAGCATATATACTCATATCATTCATACATGTTCATGAGATTGATACCACTAAGAGACATATACTTTGAAAAATTAGGAGACACTTTTAAATGCCTAGACCAAGGAATGTGTCAGTCGGGTTGACTGAGATATTTTATGGGACATTGTAGGAATCTTAATCCGTGAACATAAGTTGGAGAGTGGATCGACATTATGGAAAGTAGATGGATTGTGAACCCCCTATGGGTCCTACTTTTGGAGCATTGAGGCTCAATAGGTGTATAGAAAAATTTATGTAATGACTTTTAACTATTTATCATCATTACATTACATCGCATTATTACATTGCACTTTGTATCACACCTTTTTGTAGTATGTCAAACACTTTTACATTCACTCTACTTACTGTATCCCATAATATTGGTTGATTGTAATTGACCAAGCCTGATGAATTGTAATAGTGAGTCTCCTTCTGAAATGATTTTCCTTAATTATGGATCATGAAATATCTAGCATTGACTCATCTAGACTAAAGTTTTTATCCTATATAGTTCCTTATGTGCCTGTTATGTTGGGTTACCCTGATAGGATGAAATAGTGTATTTTTGGTCATAAATTATTTATGAAACCTTGGGTATTTGGGGAAGTATTTCTCATCATTCCTTTGGATTAGGATTGATTATCGATGATGCTTGTTGAGTACACGTGGTTTCGTACTCACCTTGCTTTTCTTTTTTTTCTTATTTTTTGCACTCTCTACAAGTATTGGTTCAAGCAGTTGATGCACTTTGAAACTTCTCGAATATATTGAGTTATATCTTATATTTTATTTTTATCTAAGAAATTTTAGATGGTTATTCTTAATATTAATCTATATTAGAGGCTTTTACTCGTGACAACTAGATCTGGGATACATTTTGGAGTTTTATGTCTTATTTATATAAATTTGGCATTATAGTATTCTTTTGCTTCCATTTTCTATTTCATAATTCATGTTCTTTTGGTTGGGTTAGGGTTACTTGTTCCAAGGCTACGACAAGTGCCATTACATGCTTATTTTTATTGTGACAAGTTGGTACTATAGCTCCAGGTTTATTAATTTCATTAATACAAGCCAAGTCTAGTAAAGTATTATAGATCTGTATGGAGACATTCATTATCTATCTTTGAGAGGCTATATGATTTTAGGTGAAATCTATTTCTTTATTCTTCTTTCTCCATTAATAACTTTGAATAACTCAAAAATATCTTATTTATTCTCTCATAGATGGTAAGCATGTATTCTTCCTTAGCTAAAGATTTAGAGCTCGTGCCTTTGGTACATAGTATAAGTAGGGATTAAGGTAGAGATTAGATCAGGATATCCAGACCAGCTAGAGTTTAGGTCAATGTTTACTCTTTAGGTTTTAGAGTGTTTAGTAGTTATAGGCCTAGTGATTTAGAGGGGTTGAGGCTAGCGAAGGCACTGTCTGTCATCATACCTATGCTTGAGAATTGTTTGGTTTGAGTGTCTAATTTCCTTCAAAGGGTAGCTTCTATCTTAATTTACCATGCTATTTCAAGGCTTCAAACTCTAGATATACATGTGACTCCTATTATATCTCCTAGTGTTAATGAGATATTGCCAGAGATTACTCCACATCCAATGACTTTACCCTTCATATCCATGGAAGTATAGATTATATATATAGAGTTCTTGAGGACAGACCTTCTTAAATTTGATAGAGATCCCAGTGTTGATGCTTATATATTCTTTTTTAGTTGTTGTGAGAGGCTACATTGGTTGAGCCTGGTGGATTCTGGTACATTCTAATGGTGTAGACTTCACTTTCTTTCAATTATTTGGGCTAGCAAAATAGTAGTGGAGGTTTGTAAAGAGTATATTAGTTAGATTACCTTATTTTTTTATAGGATTAGTTTTCTCAAGAGTTTTTAGAGTAATCTAATGGAGATATAAGAGGCTTATGGGCCAGAGGCCCACAGATTTGATGAGGATAGTTAAGTACATGATGGAGTTTAGGTTTATTCTGGTTATAGTTAGAGAGAGTTACATTTTGGTGGTCGATAATGTTCTCAAGCCTAGTTTAGTAGGCTCTGACTTCTTTGGGTTACTTTTTATGTGGTAATCTTTGGCACTATAGGAGGGATTTCCCATAACTTAGACAAAGAGATACTTTATCAGTTGCTTCAAGAGAAGATCAATTTTTGTATCAGGTTCCATAAAATAGAAATAAGGTATGAGTTTTTGGTATCGTAGCTACAAGTATGATTTTAGTCCACCTTTGATCTATCTTTGCAGTATTTGATAACAGTCTTTTTTCTTCTTGTGTTTATTTATTCGACATTGAGTTTTGAGATAATTCAAGAGTTGGTTGGGTTCTATTCATATTGTTACGCTGAAGATAGTTCCTTAGTGGTGATTAGGTGGATAGGTCCTATGTTGTGATTCACTCAGAGTGCATAGACGAATTTGGTTTGATTTTATGAGTTTTATGGATTTTTATATATTTGGGTATGATCTCTTTGATGATCATTTTATGGACTAGTGGTGGATCGATTATGGGTTTTGACATATTTAAATTTTAGAAAGTAATACAGAGGTTTACAAAAGAGTCAATGGTCAATTGAGATCGAAAAAGTAATTCGATAATTAGGGCAGGGAGATGTAAGTAAAGAAAGTTATCCCTATAAGGCTTGTGTAGGTTGTCTGTAAGTGTTAATGCTAGAGTATGTACATGCGTTAGATGCTTTAGAAGGTCACTTTTATGTATTGGTGGTTTGAGTTAATGCGTGTTGACTATATCAAGTTTGTGGAATAACTAGTGGTACTTACAAGATTAGGCAAGAAGACCTTGTGATAGGTTGGACTTGATGCAACCAACTTAGAAGGATTGCAATTGAAGAATTTTAGTTGGATAAGGAAATAATTTTTTACCTTCATGCCTTACGTATTGTTACTTTCTTAGTGATTAGCCTTTGCTTGCATAATAGGATTTGATGGTATTGAGACACTTCTCGATTAGATTTCAAGGATTTTAGCTTATAATGGATTCTTTGGATAGAGTTCTGACTAGAAAGGAAAATTTCATTATAAAATTCCTCCTTAGTAGTAGCTAAGTGGTTTTGGTGGAATATTCTTCCCCATAAGCTTCAATTAGAGTACGTGTTATTCTCAATGGACTTTGTGTTAAGGAAAGTGGAATGATAATCGAGCTAGTCTAGTTTATACCTTATTAGTCCACTGCTCTCGTGTTAATAAATATTGAATGGGAAGAGAGTTAATGAAAAAGATATAGAGTTTTGTGCAAACGTATATTTGTTATAGTCAAAGTTTATCCATAGGGTTGAGATAGAAATTTGAAGTCCTGATAGTATGGTTCATCAATAGCTTATGTAGAGTTTAGTGGTGATTTTCTTGTGTTTTGATTCATGATTTGGTCATCCGTTAGTGATATATAGTGGCTATTGAAAAACTTCTATGGGTTTATTTTTTTCTATTATGATGGGTTGCTTATATATACGGGATCATAATGACTACTTCTTCAACCAAATTATTAAATACTTCAAGTTGTTTGATGGCTTTTAGATATTGAGTGTTGTATGTGTTCTTGTGATGAGTTGCTTGTGGTTTTTTGTGTTATTTAAAGATTTAATGTCTATGGTATATAGAGTATTATGATGATTTTATATTGCTTTAAAGGGTTAAGCAGTGGAATTTGACTATTGAATAGTGATCTAGCATGCTAAATGTAACTTTTAAGGTTTTATATAGTTTTGATACCAGTTTCTTGTGTAGTATCTTCAGCCTAAGATTATAGAGTTGTTTGATTTGATAGTGATAGTATCAAATCTGTTATGTGATTTATGAGTACCTTGATATTTGCTGGATCCGAAGATGATTTTTGGTCTTGTGATTGTCGGTAATGTTCTAGCCAGGTTTAGTTTATCCAAGTATATTTAGTAATTCTATTATGTTTGACTCAGATTTTGGATATACAGGAAGTTTGAAAATATAGAAATTTGACTTCATTGAGAATTTGGTCTTAGATGCTAGTGTGTAACCTAGTGAGTCCTAATGTGATAGATTTTTTGTTCGATGGTAAGACCAGTAGTTCTATAGTTGTGACACCATGTTGGAGTTCTTGCTTGATGTTTCTCAAGGGTGTTTTCTATCCTTTACCTATTTTAGTGTGTTCTTTATTGTATTCTTGAGGACGAACGTGAATCTTGGTGGTGGACACAGTAATGACCCTCATATTGAAATTTAGAAACATTTGTGTTTCAACTATTTTCACTTCCCTGTGTTTTTATCATATTTGTGAGTTATAGGTATGGTTGGCACGGTCCTCAATGCATTTAGAAGTTTTATATATGAATTTGTGGTTTGAAATTCCTTAAAGATATTATTTTTACTTTTGACAACATTTTATGATTCAAGCATCGCATGATGGTTCTAATAGATTTGTTAGATCCAGAATGTTGAATTTGAAACAATAGCAGGGTTGCTTCAGATTTGAAACTTTTATTTTGCATTTCAACTTTAAAACCCAAGTTTTGGCCTCTATAAATTTCTTGACTTTTGTCATCACTACCCAAGTAAACGACTCACGTGACTAGTAATTATCACTTATCACGAGTTGTATAGAGCCTGATCTCGACTTAACCAATGAGAATTGCCCATGTTTTTATCCTGACCACCACTAAGACCCTATGAGTCATAAGGTGTGATCACAATTCATGGAGAATGACTCATGACCATAACAGTAAGGGTACCCTGAGTCACTGCCTAGACAATGAGTCCTAGCAAAGACATGTATCTATTCATTATGAGTCATCACCTAACCCGTAATGACTGGAAATAATTTTCTTGCACGTTTTTATTTAGGGATTTTTAGTCTTTTCCTATCCTTAACACATTACGCACGACATAAAAACACTTCTAGGGTCCCATTATCATCCATAAACAAATCAAAACACACTTCTCTTCTCTTAAACTCTCCTAAAGCAAAAGGAAGTTAGGGTTTCTAAGGATTGAGCACCTAAGGTTCAAATTAGAGTTTCCTTCTCCAAATTCTTGTTATTTTTAGGCATGTATCTATGTCCTAACTTGGCTTTTCATAAAGACATGTGTTTAATCATTTTTTATGTGATTTAAAATTATGGGTTTGGAATGATGGGTTGAGGGTTTTGAATAGTTGTTACTTGGTTAGTTTTCTCATAGTTCTAGAATGTTTTTTCATGCTTTATTTCATGGTCTTTGAACTGAAATTGTGCATAGGTATGGTGACTGGGAAGAGGGTAATTGATTCCCTAAATTTGTATGGAATTTGATTTGGAATTGTTATTAACCTCAACCCACATGCATACTTGGTTTTGAAATATGGACAATTATATGGTTTTGCTTATTCTAAGCCATCACATTGCATTATGTCTAAATGGATAAAAATTGTTTTGAAAAGTTCCTCGTTGGCCATGGTATGGTTTTAAATTGGAACATAGGGGTCGTGGATTCCCCAGGATGATGGATAATTAGATAATAGAATTCTATAAGCTTCCAAGCATAGTTAATTGGTATGACGATACCAACTATAAATGCCTAAATGGATTACCACTTGGTTAAATGGATGGGTTATGTGCAAATGTTTTAATTAGGCTTAAAGAGGGTTGTGTAGCTTGCCACGGAAGCGGAGGTCCCGAAGGGCCAATACTTGAAACCCCATTTGCCGACGTGGTGGTCTTTATGACCATGTGCATAGTTCACACTTTATACATATTTTTGAATAAATGGGGTCATGGATTACCTAGCTTTTTCTCAGATTTTTCCTAGTTCATACGGCTAACATGTACTGGACCCTTGCAGCAAGGGAAGCTGAACCCATATAGCTTCTGGGTGCCCTTAGGGTGGTTAGAGCTACACGGTCCAGGTTAATGGTTTTGAAATCCTGTACCCTATCTCGGCATCTTATGTATATGCATATGCATGTATGTGAACATGTATATTAAGATTGGTTTTGTTTTGAAAAATGGCATTAATTTATCTCTTCCCTGGGTTACATGATAGAGATCACCCCGCTAACCATCCTAGGACACTACACTGTTTCATGATATAGGGTCTTAGGGTTTTTTGGTTTCCTTATGCAGAGTTAGGTCATTCTGGTTTGTCGGTTAGTCTACGTTGAAGTGGCAAGCCTTCATATTTTGAAACGCCAAACATTTCACTACTTTCTTTTATGAGTATCAAAATCTAAAAGGTTTCTTTTATATTCTAGATTCCCTTTTTGCTCATGGTTGGGGGCATGTCCCGACCTAACTTGGTATTTTGGTTTAGAGTCTTCTATGGACAAAATATGGGTGGTTATTTTTTATTGATTCTTAGTTCCATTGAGTTACACTAACTATTTTTTCTTTATATTTTGGATGCCTTTCCCTGTTTATTTGGATTTTGTGTTCTATTTGGCTAGGCTAAGGGGGTGGTCTCTATCCCTAGGCGAGCTTGAGATACCTATCACGACTAGGCCTGGGGTTGGGTCATGAAAAACTTGGTATTAAAGCATTGGTTCAGGGTCTTTGGGTGTCCACAAAGTTATATCACATAGTCTCTTTTATGGGTATGTAGCGCACCACACTAATAAGGGAGAGGCTACCAGGCATTTAGGAATGTTTTCCTTTCTTGTATTCTATTTCAGGCTACAGAGTTTGGTGTCTTGAAATTCCTCTAATCTTTGATTTACTCTCATTTCAGATCATACCTCTCTGAAGATCTGATGCTTATAGAAACTTTGATGGACCTTCTATCCTACCTGAGGAAAATGTTTATGGAACTCTTCCTATATATGGAGTGCAGACACATTCTAGGGTCCCTTCTCCTAATTGTATTGTCGCATATGGAGTTCTACCCATCCCTACCTAGTCCTCCTCAGGCTTCCAGGCTGGTGATACTTATGATCATCCACCTCAGGGAGATATCTCTAATACGGGGTTCCATCAGTCTATTCATTAGCTTACTCAGTTGGTGATATCTCAGTCTCGTTAGTTGGACCATGTTGTTTCTATTGCTCCTTCTTATGAAGTCACTAGAGTTGGCCAGTTCATAAGGTTAAATCCCCTAACCTTCACAGTCTCTAAGGTTGAGGATGGTCCTCAAGGGTTTGATGATGAAATAGATAAGATATTTAGGGTGTTACATACTACTGATTCTAAGGGTGTAGAGTTTCTTTCATACAAGTTGAAGGATATAGCTTATCAGTGGTATAAAGAGTGGGAGCAGTTGAGAGGTGATAATGGGGAGCTAGCCTTATGGGATGAGTTCTCAGGGGCATTTCTTGAACATTTATTTCCTTCAAAGCTGGGGGAAGCTAAAGCTGAGGAGTTTATGAATTTTTAGTAGGGCAAGATAATTGTGAAGGATTATGTCCTAAAATTTCAGCAATTATCTCGTTATTCTTTAAAATTGGTGTCCAGCAAGAGATCTAAGATAAGAAATTTTCTTTGGGTTATCCCGTGACTTAGTATTGGTGTGTAAGGCTGCGATATTGAACAATGATGTGGACATGCTAGTTTATAGATAGTTGGTTGAAGATAAAAAGAAGTAGGTAGAAATAAGAGAGAGGCAGAATAAGAAGTTCATGTATTCAGAAAAGGTTGGAGCTCAGCAAGCAAGTATGGGAGATAGTAGATAGTGGAGTAAGAAAAAAATAGGGAAATTTTGGTTCATATTCTTTGGCTAGTGCTCCTTATCTGAAGTCATCTGGTAATCGTCATTTTTAGGATAGTAGTGGTCCTAAGGCACAGGGTTTCCAGTCTTTAGCTATTGGAGATCAGTCATCCCCACTTTATCCTCTTTGTAGATTTTAAGGTCAGCTTCATCATGGTTATTGTGATGAGGCAAGAAATTGATGCTTTAATTATGGTCAGCCTGTCCATATCCGGAGAGACTATCCTGTGGCTAAGTTAGCCACTGGGGATAACAAATTTTTGGTCACTACTTCTTTGACTTCTTTGTAAAAGGGTGCTATTTTTGGTACCGACATTGATCGGAATCATCTTTATGCTCTTGCCACCTGTCAGGAATCTGAGACATCTTTGATGTTGTTACTAGTATGTTGCAACTCTTCTTTTGTGATATGTATTATTTTCTTGATCTGGGGTCTACCCTATCTTATATTACCCCTTATATGTATGTACAATTTTGTGTTGGTCCTAAATATTTTTGACCCTTTCTCTATTTCTACTTCAGTGGGTGACTCTATTGTGGCTAAAAAGATCTATAGGGGTTGTATGGTGTTTATTTATCATAAAGAGACATTGGTGGATTTGATAAAGCTTGATATGATAGATTTTGACGTATTCTTAGGGATGGATTGGCTTCATTCATGCTATGCTTCTCTGGATTGTAGGATATGAAAGGTCAGTTTCTAATTTCCTAATGAACCGATCATTAAATGGGAGGGAAGTTCCTTAGTGCCTAAGGAGATATTTATCTCTTATCTTAGAGCATGAAGGTTGACCTCTAAAGGGTGTTTGTATCATCTCATTTGGGTTGAAGATTCTAGTTCTGAGGGTCCCTCGTTACAATCTATGCTTATTGTCAATGAGTTTCCTGAAGTGTTTTCCAAAGATCTTTCTAGCATTCCTCTCGATAGGGAAATAGACTTTGGGATATGATCTTCTACCGGATACTCGTCCTATCTCTATTCCTCTTTATAGAATGGCTCCGACTGAATTAAAAGAGCTAAAGGAGCAATTAAAGGATCTCCTTGATAGGAGCTTTATTCATCGTAGTATTTCTCCATGGGGTGATACCATGCTTTTCGTGAGTAAGAAAGATGGGTCTCTTCAGATGTACATAGATTATCGAAAGTTGAATAAGGTTATAATGAAGAATAAGTACCCTCCTCCTAGGATTAATGATCTTTTTTACTAGATTTAGGGTGTTAGATGTTTCTGTAAGATTGATCTTTGTTTAGGGTATCATCAATTGAATATTAGGGAGGCTTATATTCCCAATATTGCTTTCCAAACAAGATATGGTCTTTATGAATTCCTTGTTAGGTTATTTGGATTGACTAACGCTCCAAATACTTGCATGGATCTTATGAATTGAGTGTTTAGACAATTCTTGGATCTATTTGCAATAGTGTTTATTAATGATATCTTAGTGTATCCTAAGAGTGTGGAGCATCATGCCAATCACCTATGAATTATGTTACAGACTCTTAAGCAATAAAGGTTTTATACTAAATTTTCTAAGAGTGAGTTTTGGTTGAATGTTAGGACTTTTATTGGGCTTGTTGTTGATAACGAAGGGATCAAGGTGGATCCACAGAAAGTGAAGGCTCTTAAGAAGTGGCCTAGACCCACAACTCTATCCAATAGTTTGAGCTTCTAGGGCTTGGTCGGGTATTATAGAAGGATAGTAGAGAGATACTCCTCTATTGCTGCTCCATTGTAAAAGTTAACTCAGAAAAAGGTAAAGATCCTATAGTCTGATGCCTGTAAAGGTAGCTTTAATAAGTTGAAGGATAAGTTAATTTCTGCGCCATTTTTGACCCTACTCGAGGGTACCGATTATTTTGTTGTTTATTGTGATTCATCCCATGTGAGACTAGGTTGTGTGTTGATGTGGCATGGTAAGATTGTGGTTTATTCTTCTAGGTAGATTAAGGTTCATACGGCGTGGTTTTGACATTGAATATTTGGCGTCATTATTTGTATAGGGTGTATGTGGACATTTATTCAAACCATAGGAGCTTACAATATATTTCACTCAAAAGAAGTTGAATCTTCAGCAGAGGTGGTGGTTTGAATTGCTTAAGGATTATGATACGAGTCTTCACTACCATTTAGGTAAAGCTAATGTGGTTATTAATGCTCTTAGCAGGATGTCTATAGGGAGCTTATCTCATATGGATGAGAAGAATAAGGGATTGGTTTAGGATATCCAATAGCTAGCTAACTTGGGAGTTTTTCTCCTGGATTTTGATGATGGAGAGGTGTTAAAGAGGTGGTCAAATCATCTCTTGGTGCTGCGGTAAAGGAGAAATAGGTTTTGAACCCTGTTATTATGCAAATTAATGGTGATGGGTGTCACCAAAAGGCTATGCCTTTTGTATTGGTTGTGATGGTGTCTTGAGATATCAAGGTAGTTTGTGTGTTCCTGGATTGGATAGACTGTGGGATAGGATTTAACTTGAAGCTCATGAGATAAGGTATACAGTTCATCCAGGTTCAACAAAAATATATCATGACTTGAAGGAAATCTATTGGTGGAGCAATATGAAGAAGGATGTGGCAAACTTTATGGCCAAGTATATGGTCTATCAGTAAGTGAAGGTTGAACACTTATGGTCTGGTGGGATGTCTTAAGAGATAAAGTTGCCTATTTTGAAGTGGGAGTTGATCAAAATGGATTTCAGTATGGGTCTTCCTCAATCTCGTAATCAGTATGATTCGATTTGGGTCATCGTGTATAGAATGACTAAGTTTGCTCATTTCTTACCTTTAAGGACTACCTACTCTAGAGAGGATTATGCTAAGTTGTTCATTGAGAAGATAGTTAGATTACATGGAGCGTTATTTCAGACTGAGGTATGAATTTACTTCTCACTTTTAGCATTCATTTTAGAAATGTTTGGGGACTAAGGTAAATATTAGCACCACTTTCCACCCTCAAATGGATAGACAAGTGGAATTTACTAATCAGACCTTGGACGATATGCTAATGTCTTGCATGATTAACTTTAAATAAAGTTAGGTGGATCACTTACCTCTTATTGAGTTTGTGTATAGTAATAGTTATCACTCGAGTATTCAAATGGATCCTTTTGAGGCTCTTTATGGTAAGAGTTGTAGGACTCCTATTGGGTGGTTCAAGGTTTGTTAGACTAGATTGTTTGGTCTTGATTTAGTTCACCAAGACATGGAAAAGGTGAAGCTAATTAGAGAAAGATTTAAGACTACTTAGGGTCGCCAAAAGTCTTATATGGATGTGAGACGAAGGGAGTTGGAGTTTGCTATAGGTGATTATCTATTTTTGAACGTTTCTCCTATGAGGGGAGTGATGAATTTACGGAAAAAGGAGAAGCTCAATTCCTGTTATGTTGGTCCGCATCATATTTTGAGGAGAGTTGGGAATGTTGCTTATAAGTTGGATTTTCCTGGGAGTTTGGGTTCTATTCATCTTATTTTCCATGTGTCGATGTTGAAAAAGTATGTAGGTGATCTTTTTTTTATTTTCCCAATATAGGATGTTGGTATTTCAGATTCCTTGTTCTATGAGAAAGTCCCGATTGCAATTCTGGATAGACAAGTTCGTAGGTTAAGGACTAAGGATATAGCTTCGGCGAAAGTTCTTTGGAGAAATCAAAAGGTGGAAGAAGCTACTTGGAATGTTGAAGGGACATAAAGTCCAAATATTAATTCCTATTCCCCGTGTTGGATGAAAATGCTTGAGGTATGACTTTCGTTCTTTTTCTTGTGGCCTTTCAAATTTGTTGTTTGGGTATGTGTGCATTCTTCCTTATTATCGTGCTAATGGGCGCCTTGGCTCCTCATTTGATGATGAATGATCCTTGGGGGAGGGGTAATGTAATACCCTAGGTTTTGGCCTCTGTAAATTTCTTGACTTTTGTCATCAATGCCCAGGAAACAACTCACGTGATGAGTCATTATCACTCGTCACAAGACGTATAGAGTCAGTTGTAGCTTAACCAGTGAGGATTTCCTATATTTGTATCCTGACCACGACTAAGACCCTATGAGTCATAAGATTTTTTCATAAGTCACGGTGAGGGACTCATAATCATTACAGTAAAGGTGTCCTAAGTCACTTCCTAGACTATGAGTCCAAGCAAAGGCTCGTAACCAGTCATTATGAGTCATCACCTAACCCATAAAACTGGTAACAGTTTTCCTGCATATTTTTTTAAGGTATTTTCATTCTTTTCCCATACTTAACTCATTACCCATGACATAAAAAAACTTCTAGGGTCCTATTTCATCCATAAACAAATAAAAACATAATCCTCTTCTCTTAAACTCTCCCAAAGCAAAATAAAGCTAGTGTTTCTAAGGATTGAGCACCTAGGGTTCAAATTGGGGTTTCCTTTTCCAAATTCTTGGTATTTTCAGGCATGTATATCTTCCCTAAATGGTTTTTCCAAAAGTCATGTGTTTAATCATTATTTTGTTATTTTAAATTATGGGTTTGGAAGATGGGTTGAGGGTTTTGAATCGTTGTTACTTGATTGGTTTTCTTATGGTTTTGGAATAGTTTTTCATGCTTTATTTCATGGTCTTTGAACTAAAATTGTGCATGGGTATGATGAATGGGAAGGGGGTCGTGGATTCCCTCAAATTTTGTGGAATTTAGTTTGGAATTGGTATTAACCTCAACCTATTTGCATAATTGGTTTTGAAATATGGACAATTACATGGTTATGCTTATTGTTCAAAGTTATCGCAGTGAATTAATGGCTAAATGTATAAAATGGTTCTGAAAAAGGCCTCGGTGGCCATGCCATAGTTTCAAATTGTTTAAAACATTATGCTTATTTCATGTATGTTAACATGTACATTGACATTGGTTTGGTTTGGAAAATGGCATTATTTTATCCCTTCCTTGAGTTACATGCTAGCGCTCATCCCGCTAACCATTCATAGATGCTATATTGTTTCATGATGTAGGGTCCTGGGGTTTCTTCGATTTCCTTGTGTAGAGTTAGATGGTTTTGGTTCATCTGTTGGTTTGCGTTAAAGTGGTGAGCTTGTATCTTTCGAAAGGCTAGACATTTCTGTGCTTTCTCTTATGATTATCAAAATCTCAATAGTTTTTTTTATATTTTGGATTCCCTCTTTGGTCAAGGTCGGGGGAATGTCCTAACCTAACTTAGTATTTGGTTTAGAGTCTTTTGTTGACAAAGTGTGGGTGGTTATTGTTTATTGACTATTAGTTACATCGAGTTACATTAACTATTTTATCTTTATATTTTGGATGTCTTTCGTTGTTGATCTGGATTTTGTGTTCTAGTTGGCTAGGCCAAGAGGGTGGTCTCAGGCCTTCGGCAGGCTTAAGAAACCCGTCATTACTAGACCTGGGGTCGGCTCGTGACATCAACCCTCCATATGAAAACTAGTTAAATTTTGGCCTAAAGGGGGTCCCGTTGGTTAATTTGTTGAAAATGATCCTTTATTGTAAATTCAACATTGCCATTAAGTTCGAAATATGAGAATTAGTCTAGTAGCATTATTAGTCTGTCTCTGTGGAGTCCCAAACAAATATCAAGGGTTCATTTGGAGAGTTTTTTAATCAAGTGTGTTGTTGATGCTTCTATTGCTGGTGTAGACACTTGTTTTTCTTTGTATTTAGGGGACCCGGGATGCATTCCCAGAGAAGGAAAATAATGGGCATCGTGAATGCGATGGTGGGACCTCATTTGCATAGGGTAGCTTCTACATTTATTGTGATCGCGGTATCCCAGCCGCATTCACGAAGGGAAATTAGGTCTTGTTTGGCGCGGTTATCGTCATATTCATGAAGTCTTGACCATAAACACGAGACTCCGGTAAGGTTGACCTTTGCATTCGAAATCATTGAATCACATTCACAAAGGGTAATTTCTGCCTGGATAGAATTTAATCCTCAATCTCGACCCAAAGCCTCATTCTCCATTTTTAAACTTCTAGAGCTTGGATTAAGTCATTTTCAAAGGGTGTTTTGAGAATTTTTTTTCATGGTTAAGTTTCTAAATCCTTAATCCATCGGTTTTCATTGAATTCATCTTCAAAATAGCTTCAAAGACTAGTTTTTAAATGTGATTTTTGGGGGGTTTACCCTGGTAAAGTGTAAATTAGGCTTTTCTTTGATTTGAGGTCCAATTTATACTCTTTTTATGACATGACCGGAACTAGGCCCAAGTCATGTCGGGCATCTCAAGTATGATCGGGATCGGAGACCACCCCTAATACTCAACCGTAATCGCTCAGCACCCTATGTAGGATGAATTTCAAACATATAACAAGATAAAGTAACAGTAATTGAAAGACATTCAATAAAGTCCGTAACCATACCCAACAAAATATCCGACCAAATGTCCAACCAGCGTCAACCCTAATGCCAATACCAATACCAAGGCTGACAATAATATCGACACCGCCCATGCCCATAGTTCTCTGACAAAGCCTCTATCCAAAATCAATAACATCTGGACCAAAAAAGCTACTAACCATTGCCTAAACCAAACCAAGGTAATAACAAAAATATAATAAGTGCATAACATGAAATGGAGCCTTCAAGAGTATGGAAGATCACCACTTCAGTCTGACTCTAAGTTGTCCCCAAATCCTAGTCACTAAGCAGAAGAATTAGTATGGCTGGTTCTTGCATCGCATGGAATACAATGCCCAAAGACGGATAGCAGAATGAACACTAGCATGTAGACAAGAATAAGCCAGTAATTCAAAACAAAGCAAATAACGACATCCAATCACATAGATACATATATATGCTGTGCAGGGAAAGGGAACTGTGTTTAGCATGCATTTAAAACCTTAGCCTGGGTTGTTTAGATTTCCTATCATAATCCACCCACGATATATATGGGTCCAGTGTTACCCCCTGAACGGGCCCCAATACATCTAGCCACACGAATCAGAGTTATCATAGGGACTGGGGATTCCCATGTACCCTTCGCCCTCTATGATACATATATACAAGTATAAACTTAAGGGATTCCCGTGTACCCTACAAGCATATGGTCGCCAAGACCAACCCTCATGTCGGCAAACATGAATTCTCATTGTCCATCCATCGGACTCATACCTTCATGGTTAGATATCATAACCCGTCATTATTGTCCAATTAAAACATTTAGCGCATAACCAAACCACTAATTCAAGGAGTCCATTATCAAGGCATTATGAAGTGGTATCATCATACCGATTATATCTTGCAAGCAATGTAGATACTTGGACTTCATGTCCTCTTCTGCTTCTTAAGTAGCCTCTTAAAGATTATGGTTCCTCCATAGAACCTTCACTGAAGCTACATCCTTGGTCCACAACTGACAAACCAATCGATCTAAAATCTCCACAGAGGCCTCTTCATAACATAGAGAATCTGAAATACCAATATCCTTGATAGGTAAAATCTGCGATGGATAACCCACACACTTCTTCATCATAGAAACATGGAATATCGGGTGAATAGAGCTCAAACTGTTACGCCCCAAGATACCATCCCGAGATGTCACACGGTGCTTAAGGCCACACGCGGCCTCAAGATAACCCTCTAAACCTGCCATTACTTCTAGAACTAACTTTTACAATAGTCGTACTAATATAAGAGAGAATGAAATATCATAAACATACTAGAATAAGATAAGAAACTAGCCTGTACAGTCAAAAATACTGAAATTCTGAACATACCAACCCTTTAGTCTGACAAAGCCTCTATACATCAAAATCAAGGAGACATTGGGACAAACCTCCAACTGACTCAAACAGTACTAAAAGCCATAACAACTAAATGGTATCACAAAATATGAACACGGTCTTCGAACCATGAGGACTCACTACTAAGTAGACGAAAAGAGGCACCCAAATATTGCTAACGTGGCTAAGTACCTGAACCTACATTAAGAGAAAATATAGCCCATAGGAAAATATGTGGGTCAGCACTTTGGAATGTACTGAGTATGTGGGGGTTCATGTAATAATGTAAATATCATCATCAATTTCATGAAAAATGCATATGTACAATAATGGCTCACTTGGCTTGAGTTAGATAGTAAATCATATGATTAAAACCTCATAAATCATCATAAACAACTCAACTTTTCAACTCAAGACTCAGAGTGACTATGTAATTCAAGAAACTCGACTCTTATGGACATGGGAGGTTCTTATAACCGACCTAAACCATGTGAGCTACATAGAGTCTAACGTTTTGCCCTCCTAAGGAGAGAACCCCACATTGGCGGGAGCGTCGTACTCTTGCCGGGGAATACAACCTAAACTTAGTGATCACAATCTCATACTCGGCCTCTAGCCCACAATTAACAATATCAATCCTACGGTGGCACGTAATTTTAGGAGAAATACCACATTTTCTGTTCGGTGCTAAATACTACTCCGAGACATAAGCTCATAACGTGTTAGAAAATCCACCACAAACATCACAAGGGTCTATCATGAATACCAAATCAAATCTCTTTCTCATTTATCAAATCATAATTAATTTGTGGATTCCTAACTCGACTCAAGTCAAATCAATCTTTAACTCGACTCAAATCAAATCAATCTTTCTCAATATCAAAATGCATCAATTCATTAAGTCACGGCAACATCAATAACTTTGAGGAAATATCAACACTCATTGTAACAACTCCATTCTCATGAATCAATATACTCAATAATCCAATTTTTCATAAGGAAGCTTAAAGATTGATACATATCTTGAAAGCACTTGAAATACCAACTCACAGTAGAAACTTGAAATTTACAATATTAAATATCGTCAAAACTTGGAAATTGTAAAATAATCATGTATAACAAAGCTTGAATAATTTATATTATCATAATATAATGATGAAGTAATTTGGGTATAAACCCACTTGCAAAATCATATAGATCCATAATAAAAATCAAAGCTTTGAGCACAAGAACGAAAGAATTGCTATTGTTCAAAACCCCACATACCCTGGATTATAATTCTTAAGATGAACAAGCTTGATTGGAAACTCTTCTTTACACTTTTGAGCTAAGTTTCTTGATGCCTTTAGCTTGGAGAACTTAATTCTTGAATAACTTGGCGAAATCTTTGGAAGATTCCTAAATTTCTTAGAGATGATTTGATTTAAGATTTTAGAAGAAAACTTAGTTTCTAGAGAATTTTGGAGGAGAAATGAGAGAAAAATGATCTTTTCTCCTCCACTTGGATAGATATATATAAAACCAAAATGGGCGGAAAATACCAAAATGCCCTTTTAAAAAGAGTTGAAAATTGTTGATCGAGGTTTGTGACGGTCGACCTGACAGTTCGTCAGAGGAACTGATGGTCCACCAAATCATCCGTTACTTGAGTGCCAAAAATGGGACATTCTGCCTCGATGTGATGGTTGAAGTGATGATCTTTCAGGAAACTGATGGTCCACAAGATCGTTCATCACTCGGGGGCTAGAAATGGGACATTCTGCCTCGACATGACAGTCCTCTTGACAGTCCATCAAATTTTTGGCGGCCCACCATTTTGGCCATTGCACAATGGCCAGAAAAAAGGGTTACTGCCTTGGCTTTATGGGACAATTGAAGGTCCACCAAGGACTTGGCAGTCCTTCAGGTCTACCGTCAGGCCTGGGCAATTCCGACATTGCTTAGTGAAACGGCCATAACTTCCTCGTCCGATGTCGGATTTCGATGAAATTGGTATCAATGGAAAGCTTATTCAATGCTCTACATGACAAAAAGTAGAGATTAGAGAAATACAATACAATATATACATCAATCAATTTAGAATCCACCCTTATCCACTTAAAAGATAGATTTAGGCTTAAGGAACGATCAGGGTATTACAATATTCCCCCCTTGGAAACATTCATCCTCGAATGTTGCCAGATAGGTCAATAATAAGAGAAAGAAAAATAAATGAGGACACACAGCTGGAACGACCCACTCAAAGAGTTTACTTTTCTCTAAACTTTTAAGTACTGCACAGAACGCACGAATCATAGAGAGAGTAACCATATAGCTGAATGCACAACTGAATTGAGGAAGAATAGTACCTTGGGCTTGATTTGAACTCATGGAGAAGAGATGAGGGTAACTGGCTCGTATATCTGCTTCTACTTCCCAAGTAGCACCCTCGACTGAATGATTTTGCCACAAAACTTTAACCAAGGGAACTTCCTTGTTCCTTAGTCTTCGGACTTGATAATCTAGAATCTCAACTGGAACTTCATCATAAGAAAGACTATATCGAACATCGAAGCTCTCTGATGGATCAACAACAACAGAATCACCAATGTGTTTTTTGAGCATAGAAACATAAAATACAGGATGGACAGCTAACAACTTTGCAGGAAACTCAATCTCATAAGCTGTTTTCCCAACACGATTAAAAATTCTATAAGGTCCTACATATCAGGGACTAAGCTTCCCTTTCTTTCCAAATCTTTTCACCCCTTTCATGGGTGAAATTTTCAAATACACCAGATCACCAACTTCAAACTCAAGGGTTGTTCTTCTTACATCTGCATACAACTTCTGACAACTCTGGGCTATCTTCAACCTCGCCCAAATTAACTTTCTCCATAGCCTCGAACACAGCATCAGGTCCAATCGCAGCAGCTTCACCCACTTTGAAACAACTTATGGGCGTTCTACATCTTCTTTCATACAAAGCTTCAAATGGAGCCATTCCAATACTAGCATCAAAACTATTGTTGTAAGAAAATTCAATCAACGGCAACTGTTCATCCCAACTTTCTTTGAATTTAAGAACACATGCCCTCAACATATCCTCCAAAGTCTGGATAGTCCTCTTAGCCTGATTGTCTGTCTGTAGATGAAAAGTGGAGCTAAGATGAACTTAGGTGCCAAGACCCTTCTGGAAGGCTCTCCAAAACTAAGAAGTAAATTGAGTACCTCTATTGGAGATGATAGACAATGGAACTCTATGCAACCTGACTAACTCTCGAAGGTATAGCTTAGCATAGTCCTCAGCAGTGAAAGATGTATGTACTAGTAGAAAATGGGCTGACTTAGTCAACCAGTCTACAACGACCCAAATCAAATCACGACAACGTTGAGAAGGAGGTAAACTAGTCACAAAATCCATATTCACTTTCTCTCACTTCCAAGTTGGGATACTAAATTCTTGCATTATTCCATCGGGTCTATGGTGTTCTATCTTAACCTGTTGGGAAGTTGAACACTTCTCTACGAACTTTGCTATATCCATTTTCATACCATTCCACCAATAAAGTTCTCGTAAATTGCGGTACATCTTGGTAGCACTGGGATGAATAGAATATCACGCGTCATGCACTTTAGCCAAAATTCTCTGCCTTAATTCATCAACATTAGGAATACAAAGTCTACCTTGCAATCTCAACACACCATCTCCCCCTGGGAGAAAACCTCTGCCTTCTGGTCCTTAACTGACTCCTTCAGTTAGACCAAACTAGGATCCCTGTCCTACTTCTCCTTTACCTCCGAGACCAAAGAGGACTCCAAACTACTTTGAACTAACATACTCCCTTCAGCGAAATCAAGCAATCTAACACCCAACCTAGCCAAACGATGCACATCATAAGCTAATTCTTTCTTATCATTCTCTACATGAGCTATACTACCCATAGACAACCTGCTAAGAGCATCTACCACAATATTGGCCTTTCCCGGGTGATACATCACACTCATATCGTAGTCCTTTAGCAACTCTAACCATATTCTTTGTCTAGGGTTAAACTCCTTCTGAGTAAAAACATACTGCAGGCTTTGTGATCATTAAAAACATCAACATGAACACCATACAAATAATGTCTCCAAATTTTTAAAGTAAATACTACAGCTGCTAATTCAAGATCATGGATAAGGTAATTCTTATCATAAGGCTTCAACTGTCTAGAGTCATAAGCTATAACTTTACCCATCTGCATCTACATACAACCTAGACCAAATCTAGAAGCATCATACACCACAAGACTATCAGTTCCATCAGGTAAAGCTAACACTGGGGCTGAAGTGAGTAAAGTCTTCAACTCTTGAAAATTCTTGTCACAGGTATCTCATGGGAGACGCGATAGAAGAGAAGCCCTCAAAAAAATAACTGTAGTAACCAGCTAGACCCAAGAAACTCCTAATATCAGATAGGGAGGTAGGTTTAGGCCAATTCTTCACAGCTTCTGTCTTTTAAAGATCAACTCTAAAACCTTTGGAAGAAACAATGTGACCCAAAAAAAACAACTGACCTTAACTAAGATTAACACTTACTAAATTTAGCGACTAATTGATGAGCTCTAAGGGTTTCCAACACGATTCAAAGATGATCCGCATAGTTATCCTCACTTTGAAAATATACAAGAATATCATCTATGAACATAATAACAAACAAATCCAGATACAACTTGAATACTCGGTTTATAAGATCCATGAAAGTCGCTGGAGCATTGGTTAACCCAAAGGACATGACAAGAGACTCAAAATGACCATAACGGGTTCGGAAAGCTGTCTTTGGAATATCACACTCTCTCACTTTAAGTTGATGATAGCCGGATCTAAGGTCTATCTTTGAGAAATAACTTGCTCCCTGTAGTTGATCAAATAAATCATCAATTTTAGAAAGAGGGTACTTGTTCTTAATAGTCATCTTGTTAAGTTGATGGTAGTAAATGCACAAATGTAATGTACCATTTGTTTTCCGCACAAATAGAATAGGTGTACCCCACGGGGAAACACTACGTCTAATAAAGCCTTTTTCTAAGAGATCTTTGAGTTGCTCCTTCAACTCTTTAAGTTCTGCGGAAGCCATATGGTATGGAGGAATAGAAATAGGATATGTATCAGAGAGAAGATCAATTCCAAATTCTATCTCTCTATCGGGAGATACCCCTGGGAGATCTTTCGGGAAAACATCAAGAAATTCATTGACAACACTAATAGACTGAATAGTCAGAGTGTCAAACTTGGTGTCTTTAACTCAAACCAAATGATAGATGCAACCCTTGGAAATCAAATACCTAGCTTTTTGGTAGGATATGAAATGTCTCTTTGGAGTTACAGAACTCCCAGACCACTAAAACACGGTCTCGTTAGGAAACTAAAACTTGACCACTCTGGGTACGACAAACTATAGATGTATAGCACTAGTGAAGTCAATCTATACCTAGAATGACATCAAAATCAACCATATCTAGCTCAATTAAATCAGTATATATGACCCGATAAAGGACACTAATAGGACAATTCTTATACACTCGCTTAGAAATAACAGACTCTCCTACAAGGCTAGAAACCAAAATAGGCTTAGGAATCCGTTCAGGGGCCATCTCAAAATTTATAGCAACTAGAGGTGTCACATAAGAGAAACTCAAACCGGGGTCCATCAATACATACACATCAAAATGAAAGACACGGAGAATACCAGTAACAATATCTGGAGAATCCTCCTGCTCCTAGCGAGGTGGTATAGCATAGAAGTAATTCTGGTATGAACCGCCAACAATACTAGAAGAGGCGCCCTGAGGAGAAAAATGGGCGGACTACGGCAGAGGGGGCACTGGTAGCCTGACTCTGGGGATGAGCATCTCGACTCCTCTGTCTAACATACGAACAATCTCTAAATCGGTGGTCTAACTTGCCACAATCAAAGCAACCTCTCTGATCAACAAAACACTTTCCAAAGTAATCTCTACCATACTTGGCACATGAAGGAGGACGAGGCCTATTACTTACACTTTCCTGAGATCTGGTCGGGATAGGCCTATAACCCTTCTCCTGCTCCTGCCTTCTTCTAAGTACAGGAGCACAAACTGAAGAAGGCACGCGCATAAACGAACATCTCTAGAATTGAGGGTGGTCCCCTCCATAGAATCTGGACTTACCAAATCCTTACTGCTTTGATCTAACTCTTTTATTCCCTCTTACTTTCTCCCTCTCTTTTGCTTTATCAGCTTCAATCTATTGGGCATGCATCATCAACCGAGAAAGGTCCATCTCTCTATTAAACACAGCAGATCTATACTATTTTATAATGAAACTTGACATACCGGTCACGAACTTACTCATGATGGTACTAGAGTCAGCCAATATACTAGGGGCATATTTGGACAACTGATTTAATCTAAGGCAATACTCCTTAACAGTTATAGAGCCTTGTCTAAATTTATGAATTCCTCTATCTCTGCTTCTCTCATCTCAAGAGGAAAGAATCTGTCCAGGAACGCATCCTGGAATAACTGCCAAGTCATGGGAGCGACATCCTCTCATCTACTTTCCCTTCATATTTCCACCCAATTATATGCAACATCTTTTATTCGATAGGCAGCCAATTCAACACTCTCCTTCTCAATCACATACATAATCTGGATGATCTTTCTCACTTTATCCAAGTACATCTGTGGGTCTTCATGTATCTTTGACCCATAGAACTCAGGTGAATTCATCTGTATAAAGTCACAAACCTGAGAAACAGCAGAATTATTTGCTGACGGAGCCGAAATAGTAGCCTGGGTGTTAGCTTGAGTATTGGTGGTAACTGCCTGGGCTAATGCCTGAAAAACTGCTCAAAATTCCACATGTGACACATGCTCGTTCAGGGGATCAACGGGTTGAGGTTTCTTATTATTTCTATGAGCTCGACGAAGAGACATTTCTGTCATAAAAGGGCACGAATTAGTAGCAGAGAGAAATAGTCGTAGGCATGATAGACTATTGAAAGAAAGAGATGACTTTTTCTAAAATGCCTCGTAGCCTCTTTCTCATAGATGTGGCGCGCTACACACTGATGATCAAGACTCTACGTAACGCGGCTTTTCAGACTCCCTAGGACTCTTTAAACCTTAAGTGCTCTGATACCAAGCTTGTAACGCCCTAAGATCCCATCCCGATATGTTACACAGTGCTTAAAGCCACACACAGCCTCAAGCTAACCCTCTAAACCTGCCATTACTTCTAGAATTCACTTTGACAATAGTCGTGCTAATATAAGAGAGAATGACATATCATAAACATACTGGAATAAGATAAGAAACTAGCCTGTACAGTCAAAAATACTGAAATTCTGAACATACCAACCCTTTTGTCTAACAAAGCCTCTATACATCAAAATCAAGGAGACATTAGGAAAAACCCCCGACTAACTCAAATAGTACTGAAAGCCATAACAACAAAACGGTATCACAAAATATAAACATGATCCTAGAACCATGAGAACTCACCATTGAGCAGACAAAAAGAGGCAGCCGAATATCGCTAACGTGGCTGAGTACCTGAACCTACATTACGAGAAAATATAGCCCATAGGAAAATATGTAGGTCAGCACTTTGGGATGTACTGAGTATATAGGGGTGCATGTAACAATGTAAATATCATCATCACTTTCATGAAAATATGCATATGTACAACGATGGCTCACTTGGCTTGAGTAAGATTGAAACATACTTTTCAAGATCTCATCGTAAATAAATCATATGATAAAAACCTCATAAATCATCATAAACAACTCAACTCTTCAACTCAAGACTCGGAGTAACTCTGTAATTCAAGAAACTCCACACTTATGGACATGGGAGGTTCTTATAACCAACATAAACTATATGAGCTACATGGAGTCCAACGTTTTTCCCTCCTAAGGAGAGAACCCCACATCGGCGGGAGCATCATACTCGATGCTAAATACTACTCCCAGACATAAGCTCAGAATGCATTAGGAAATCCACCACAAACATCACAAGGGTCTATCATGAAGACCAAATCAAATCTCTTTCTCATTTATCAAATCATAATCAATTTGTGGATTCCTAACTCGACATAAATCAAATCAAACTTTCTCAATATCAAAATGAATCAATTCATTAAGTCATGGCAACATCAATAACTTTGAGGAAATATCAAGATTCATTGTAACAACTCAATTCTCATTAATCAATATACTCAATAATCCAATTTGTCATAAGGAAGCTTAAAGCTTGACACATACCTTGCAAGCACTTCTCTTCACATGGTCATCCTTACTTCGAAAATATACAAGAATATCATCTATGAACACAAAAATAAAAAAATCCAGATACAGCTTGAATACTCAGTTCATATAATCTATGAAAGTCACTGGAGAATTGGTTAACCCAAAGGACATAAAAAGAAACTCAAAATGACCATAGCTAGTTCGGAAAGCTGTCTTTAGAATATCACACTCTCTCACTTTAAGCAGATGATAGCCAAATCTAAGGTCTATCTTAGAGAAATAACTTGCACCCTATAGCTGATCAAATAAATCATCAATTTTAGAAAGAGGGTACTTGTTCTTAATAGTCACCTTGTTGAGTTGACGATAGTCAATGCATATACGTAATGTAGCATCTTTCTTCCACAAAAATAGAATAGGTAACCCCACGGGGAAACACTTGATCTGATAAAGCCTTTTTCTAAGAGATCTTTGAGTTGCTTCTTTAACTCTTTAAGTTCTACGGGAGCCATACGGTATGGAGGGATAGAAATAGGCTATGTATCAGGGAGAAGATCAATTTTGAATTCTATCTCTCTATCAGGAGATACCCCTGGGAGATCTTTCGAGAAAACATCAAAAACCTCATTGACAACACAAATAGACTGAATAGTAGGAGTCTCAGGCTTGGTGTCTTTCACTCAAACTAAACGATAGATGCAACTCTTGGAAATCAACTACCTAGCTTTTAGTTAGGATATGAAATGGCTCTTCGGAGTTACAGAACTCTCGGATCACTCCAACACAAGCTTATTAGGAAACTGAAACTTGACCACTTGGGTACGACAATCTATAGACACATAGCACGAGTGAAGCCAATATATACCCAGAATGATATCAAAATCAAACATATATAGCTCAATTAAATCATCAGATATGAACCGATGAAGGACAGTAATAGGATACTTCTTATACACTCGCTTAGCAATAACAGACTCTCCTACCGGGGTAGAAACCAAAATAGGCTCAGGAATCCATTCAGGGGCCATCTCAAAATTTATACCAACCAGAGGTATCATATTAGAGAAACTCAAACCGAGGTCCATCAATACATACATATCAAAATGAAAGACACGGAGCATACTAGTGATAACATCTGGAGAATTCTCCTGGTCCTAGCGAGGTGGTATAGCATAGAAGTGATTCTGGCACGAACCATAAAAATTACTAAAAGAGATGTCCTGAGGAGGTACTGGGCAGACTACGGGAGCGGGGGCACTGGTAGCCTAACTCTGGGGACAAGCATCTCGACTCCCATATCTAACATACGGACAATCTCTAAATCGGTGGCCCAACTTGCCCTAACTAAATCAACCTCTCTGATCAACAAAACACTCGCCAAAATGATCTTAACCATACTTCGCACATGAAGGAGGATGAGGTCTGTTACTTACACTTTCCTGGGACCTGGATGGGATAGGCCTGTTCCCCTGCTCCTGCTTGCTTCTAGGTGCGGGAGCACTAACTGAGGAAGGCGCATTCATAAACGGATGTCTTTGGAATTGAGGGCGGTCCCCTTCATAGAATCTAGACTGATTGAATCCCTGCTGCTCTGATCCAACTCTTTTTTTCCCTCTTACTCTCTCTCTCTCTTTCACCTTATCAGCTTCAATCTATTGGGCATTCATCATCAATCAAGAAAGTTCTATCTCCTTATTAAGCAAAGCAGATCTACACTCTTTTATAATGTAACTCGCACACCCATCACGAACTTACTCATGATGGTCCTGGAGTCAGCCATCATACTAGGTGCATATTTTGACAACTAATTTAATCTAAGGAAATACTCCTTAACAGTCATGGAGCCTTGTCTCAAATTCATGAATTCCTTTATGTTTGCTTCTCTCATCTCAAGACGAAAGAATCTGTCTACGAACTCATCCTAGAATAACTGCCAAGTCATGGAGCCGCATCCTTCTCTCTACTTTGCCTCCATATTTCCACCTAATCATATGCAACATCTTTTATTCGATAGGTATCCAATTCAACAATCTCCTCCTCAGTCACATGCATAATCTGGCTGATCTTTCTCACTTTATCCAACTATATTTGTAGGTCTTCACCTACCTTTGACCCAAAGAACTTAAGCGGATTCATTCGCATAAAGTCACAAACCCGATCTACAGCAGAATTATTCTCTTGCAGAGGCGAAACAGCAGCCTGAGTTTTAGCTTGAGTATTGGCGGTAACTACCCAGGCTAGTGCCTGAAAAGCTGCTTGGAATTCTGCATGCGAAACATGCTCTTTCAGGGGATCAACGGGTTGAGGTTGCTCATTATTTCTAAGATCTCTATGAGGAGGCATTTTCTATCATAAAAGAGCACGAATTAATAGAAGAGAGAAATAATCATAGGCACGATAGACTTTTGAAAGAAAGAGATAACTTTTCCTAAAACATCCCGTAGCCTCTTGCTCATAGATGTGGTGCGCTACTCACCGATGATCAAGACTCTACATAACGCGGCTTGTTATACTCCCTAGGAATATTTAAACCTTAGGTTCTCTGATACCAAGTAACGTCCTAAGATCCCATCCCAAGATGTCACACGGTGCTTAAGGCCACACGTGGCCTCAAGCTAACCTTCAAAACCTGCCATTACTTCTAGAACTCACTTTGACAGTAGCCGTGCTAATGTTAGAGAGAATGACATATCATAAACATACTAAAATAACATAAGAAACTAGCCTGTACAGTCCAAAATACTGAAATTCTGTACACACCAACCCTTTAGTCTGACAAAGCCTCTATATATCAAAATCAAAGAGACATTGGGATAAACCCCCAACTTACTCAAATAGTACTGAAAGCCATAACAACAAAATTCTATCACAAAATATAAAAATGATCCTCAAACCATGAGGACTCACCACTGAGCAGACAAAAAGAAGCACCCGAATATCGCTAACGCGGTTGAGTACCTGAACCTACATTACGAGAAAATGTAGCCCATAGGAAAATATGTGGGTCAACACTTTGGAATGTACTGAGTATATAGGGGAGCATTTAACAATGTAAATATCATCATCAATTTCACGAAAATATGCATATGTACAATGATGGCTCACTTGGCTTGAGTTAGATTGAAACATACTTTTCAAGATCTCATCGTAAATAAATCATATGATAAAAACCTCATAAATCATGATAAACAGCTCAACTCTTCAACTCAAGACTCGGAGTGACTCTTTAATTCATGAAACTCCACTCTTATGGACATGGGAGGTTCTTATAACCGACATAAACTATATGAGCTACATGGAGTCCAACATTTTTCCCTCCTAAGGAGAGAACCCCACATCGGCGGGAGCATCATACTCTTGCCAGGGAGTATAACTTAAATTTAGTGATCACAATCTCATAATTGGCCTTCGGCCCACAATTATCAACATCAATCCTACAGTTGCATGTTGTTTTGGGTGAAATACCATATTTTCCGCTTGGTGCTAAATACTACTCCCAGACACAGGCTCAGAACGCGTTAGAAAATCCACCACAAATATCACAATGGTCTATCATGAAGACCAAATCAAATATCTTTCTCATTTATCAAATCATAATCAATTTGAGGATTCCTAACTCGACACAAATCAAATCAATCTTTCTCAATATTAAAATACATCAATTCATTAAGTCATGGAAACATCAATAACTTTGAGGAAATATCAAGACTTATTGTAACAACTCAATTCTCATTAATTAATATACTCAATAATCCAAATTGTCATAAGGAAGCTTAAAGCTTGACACATATCTTGAAAGCACTTGAAATGCCAACTCACGGTAGAAGCTTGAAATTTACAATATTAAATATCAAGTCATAACTTGGAAATTGTAAAATAATCATGTATAACAAAGCTTGAACAATTTATATTCTCACAATCTCATGATGAAGTAATTTGGGTATAAACCCACTTGCAAAATCATATAATTCCATGATAAAAATCAAAACTTTGAGCACAAGAATGAAAGAATTGCTCTTGTTCAAAACCCCACATACCTTGGATTATCATTTTTAAGATGAACGAACTTGATTGGAAACTCTTCTTCACAGTTTTAAGCTAAGTTTCTTGACGCCTTTGGCTTGGAGAACTTACTTCTTGAACAACTTGGCAAAATATTTGGAAGATTCCTGAATTTCTTGGAGATGATTTGATTTAGGATTTTAGAAGAAACTCTAGTTTCTAGAGAATTTTAGAGGAGAAATGAGATAAAAATGATCTTCTCTCCTCCACTTGGATAGATATAGATAAAACCAAAATGGGTGGAAAAGACCAAAATTCCTTTTTAAAAAGAGTTGAAAATTTCTGATCGGGGTCTGTGACGGTCGAACTAATGGTCCGTCAGAGAAACTGATGGTCCACCAGATCATCCGTCACTCGAGTGCCAAAACTCAAACATTCTGCCTCGATATGATAGTTGAAGTGATGATCCATCAGAAAACTGACGGTCCACAAGATCGTTCATCACTCGAGGGCCAGAAATGGGACATTTGATCTCGACATGACGTTCCTCTTGACGGTCCGTCAGATTTTTGGCAGCCCACCATTTTGGCAGTCTCACGATGGCCAGAAAAAGAGGTTACTGCCTTGGCTTAATGAGACAATTAACGGTCCACTAAGGAATTGGCGGTTCTTCAGGTCTACCGTCAGGCCTGGGTGATTCCAACATTGCTTAGTGAAACGGCCATAACTTCCTCATTCGATGTCGGATTTCAATGAAATTGGTATCGATGGAAAGCTTATTCAATGCTCTATATGACAAAAATTAGAGAAATACAACACAATAGAAACATCCATCACTTTGAAAATGACCCCTATCCTCTCAAAAGATAGATTTAGGCTTAAGGAACGATCGGGGTACTATACAAACTAAATGGCAACTCCAACTCATAAGCAACATTACCAACTCTTCTCAAAACCGTGTACAGAATAACATATCGGGTACTAAGCTTCCCCTTCTTCCTAAATCGCATCACTCCCTTTATGTGAGAAACATTCAAGAACACCATATCCCCAACCTCAATCTCTAACTTTCTATGCCTTACATCCGCATAGGACTTTTATTGACTTTGGGCGGCTTAAAAACTATCTCGAATCACCTTAACCCTCTCCTTCTCCATATCTTGGTGAACCAAATTCAGGTCAAACATGTCTTACTCACCAACCCCAAACTACTCAATAGTAGAACTACACCTCCTACTATACAAGGCCTCAAACAGAGTCATTCTAATGCTAGAGTGGTAGCTATTATTGTATCCAAACTCTATAAAAGGAAAATGCTTAATCCAATTATCACCATAGTCAATCACATAAGCACGTAGTACATCTTCCAACTTTTGGATAGTCCTTTCAGCTTGTCCATCCAACTGCAGGTGAAAAGCAATACTAAGACTTACCTTGGTCCCCAAACCTTTCTGAAATGACCACCAAAAGTGAGATGAAAACTTTATGCCACTATATGAGATGATAGAAACAGGTACCCCATGCAACTTCATAACTTCATAGATGTATAACCTCGCATAATCCTCAGCAGAAAAATTAGCCCTTACTGTCAAAAAGTGAGTAGACTTTGTCATCCTATCCATGATGACACAAATCGAATTGAACTGATTCCAAGATTGAGAAAGACCAGTAACAAAATTTATGTTGATCACTTCCTATTTCCAAACAGGCAACTCAATCTCTTGATATAATCCTCCATGCCTCATGTGCTCAACCTTCACTTATTGGCACACCATGCACTTAGCCACAAAATTAGTGAAATTCTATTTCATATTGTTCCACCAATAAATCTCCTTAAGGTCATAATACATTTTTGTCAAAGCAGGATGAATAGCATAGTGCGACTCATGCGCCTTAGCCAAGATCCTCTCTTACAAACCATCTATATCAGGAACACGTAACCTTCATTGGTACCGCAAGGTACCATCACCACTAATCTCATAGGACATCACCTTTTGCCCACCTAAATCACCTTTGATCCTCACAAAAAAGGATCTAACACTTACTTCTTCTTTACTTCAGAACCAAAAGATGACTGTGCCATCTCTTACACAACCACACCACCATCCTTAGAGTCCAAGAGATGAACTCCAAGGTTAACTAAGTGTTAATATCTTTCACCAACTCCCGCTTCCCTCCATCCATATAAGTTAGACTTTCTATGGATAACATGCTAATAGTATCAGCAACCACATTAGCTTTACCTGGATGGTAGTGAAGAGGGATGTCATAGTCCTTGATAAGCTTAAGTTATCTCCTTTGCTTAAGGCTAAGCTCTTTCTAAGTAAACACATATTGTAGGCTCTTATGATTTGAAAAGATATCCACATGCACACTATATAGGTAATAACGCCAGATTTTCAATACAAATACAACAACCAATAACTCTAGGTCATGAGTCAGATAATTTATCTCATGCACCTTCAACTGTATAGAGGCATAAGTTATTATCTTGCCATGCTACGAGATGCATCACAATAGATTACAAAACCATCAGTGCCTAGTGGCAAGGTCAAGACTGAAGCCGAAGTTAGCTTATCCTTCACCTTTTCAAAACTACCCTCACAAGCATTCAATTACAAGAAGTTTACTTTTTTCTTAGTTAAATTAGTCAACGGGACAGCTATAGAAGAAAAAATTTCCATAAACCTTTTGTAGCAACCAGCTAAACCCAAGAAGCTCTAAATATTAGTTGGAGTCATGGGTCTAGGCCACCTTTTAACCACTGCAACTTTTTGTTGATCCACTATAATCCCCTCACTAGAAATGACATGACCCAAAAAACTAACAGTATTCTACCATAACTCAGATTTTGAATGACATACAACTACTACTTTTTAAGGGTCTGGAACACTATACATAGGTGATTAGGATGATCCACCTCACTCTTTGAGTACACAAGAATATTGTCTAAGAACATAACAACAAACAAATCCAAAAAATATAGGAAGACCCAATTCATCAAGTCCATAAATGTCATCGGGGAATAAGTCAACCTAAAAGACATAACTAAAAACTCAAATGCCTGTATCGAAAATGGAAAATAGTCTTAGGGATATCTACCTCCCTAATCTTTAACTGATGATACCCGGATCAAAGATTACTCTTAAAGGAAAACTTAGCACCCAGTAGATGATCAAATAAATCATCTATCCTTTGAAGAGGGTACTTATTCTTTATCATCACCTTATTCAACTATCGGTAATTAATACACATCCAAAAGGGACCATACTTCTTATGCACGAATAAAATTAGTGCACCCTATGAAGACGCACCAGGATGGATGAAAACCTTATCCATAGGATCCTTGAGTTGCTACTTAAGCTGTTTTAACTCAGCTGGATCCATCCTATATGGAGGGATAGAAATCGGGTGAGTGTTTGGAATAACATCAATTCTAAAATCAATCTCCCTATTAGAAGGAACACCAGAAAGGTCATCAGGGAAGACCTCAGGAAATTCATTCACCACCTGGACGAAATGCAAGGAAGGACCCTTCGAATTAGAATATTTAACCCGAACTAAGTAATAGAGACACCCCTTGGAGATCAATCTCCAAGTTCTAAGATACGATATGAACTTTCCCTTAGGAACTAGGAAATCGTCATCCCATTCAATAACAGGCTCATTAGGGAATTTAAAGACAACCCTACTAGTTTGATAGTCTAAGAAAGCATAGCACGAAGGTAACCAATCCATCCCTAATATGACTTTGAAATTAACCATATCTAATTCAAATAGATGTACTAGAGTCTTTTGACCACCCATAGATACCACAAAACCCCTTTTAACTCTTCTAGCCACTATAGAGTCACCCGCCGGGGTAGAAATAGAAAAAAAGTCAAAAATACACTCAGGATCAAAGACAAAATGCACAACCACAAATGGGGTCACATAAGAAAGAATGGACCCATAATCAAGTAAACAAAACACATCATGGGAAAAGAGTTTCAACTTACCAGTATGACATCAGGCGATACCTCAAACTTTTGATGGGTAGTGAGAGCATAGAGTTGGTTTTGACCAGTGCTGGAACTAGATAGTGCACCCTTTGGTACCGGAGCTAAGAAAAAGGTAGTAGGAACTTTGTTTTCCCCGTAAACAACCTTAACAATAGGATAATTTATAAGTATATGCCCTGTCTGACCACAGTTGAAGCACCTATCCCTGCCCCCATCACAGAAATCCTAATGAAAACAACCACAAAATCGACAAGAAGAATATGATAAAGCTGACAAGGTACCACTAGCTTGAGATTTGTAACACTATGCCCTATAAGCTATCGCAACTAAGGCAGTATGCCCCTGTTCTGGCCCAAGTGCGACAATCAGGTCGATAGACCGCTGAGCTAGTGATAGACCATTGCCCAAGCCATCGTAACTAAGGCAGTAAGTTTCTATTTTGGTCCAAGTTTGACGGTCAGGCCGAAGGACCGTCGAGCTAGTGATAGACCATCGCATGAGCCATCATAGATCCCATTCAATAATTTAAAGCAATTTTTAAAATGAGTTTTTGGTTTTTTTCCACCATTTTTAACACCTAGATATATCAGAACAAAGTATAGAACTTCAGATTCATCTAAAGCATCAAGAACTAGAGTTTTTTCTCAAGATTAACCCTCTAGAGCAAAACCCAATTCCTTTTCCAAGATTTCACTATAGTTTTTGTAAATTGATTTAAGAATTAAGGTTCCCAAGTCAAATACTTCAAATACCCTCAATCAAAAGTTCAAAAAAGATTCTCAAGTAAGCTTGTTCATCTAAATTCATAATATAAGGTATGTGGGGTTTGAACAAGGACACTCTTTTCGTCCTTGTGCCGAAAAGTTGTTTTAATTACAAAGATATATGGTTTTACATATTTTCTTACAGAATTGAAGTATGGGTTTATACTCTATGTTATTATTTCTTGATATTATGATGGTTTCAATGTTTTAGAAATTGAAGTACTTGAGTATGTTGAGATTATAATGCATATTGCTGAAAATTTCCAGATTTCAATATGATTTATGAATCTTTATGATATCTAGTATGAATTTTGATACGTCTTAACTGGAGATTGAATTATGGGTCATTAAGCCCTACTTGAGATGTGATTTTAAGAACTTTTGTGCTATAAGATTATTAGAGTCTTAAGAGTTTTTGATTTAGAATAATAGGTCAATAAGGTCCCAAAAGGTGTTTTAGGTCGTAGGGTCAAATGGAGTTAAGAGGAGAAATATCCAGAATACCCCCAACTTGAAACTGTAGAAAACTCACAGGCGGGTATGAGTGGACCCTCTAACTCATCACTGATAACGCTCAACTCAATCCCATGATTACAGTGTGCGGCGGTCGGTGTCAAAAAACCCAACTAGAGTGGGGTTAAATCTACAAGGAGCGAATTATAAGCTTCAAATCTTATGGGTGTCCTAGATACTACATGTTTACTCAGAATGATAAGAAACAAGACATGTAAAATAAAATAAGGGAATTTTAATTTGGAGATTGTTCATAAACTAACAAAGCACGGATATAACACTTTTTATTTAAGATTGATTATAGAGAGGGTGTTGGGATTATGTCTACCTAGAAGTAAAATATGTAGGTAAATGATGGTTTGGCATGAGTTTTAGTTATTGATAAAAGGATAGGTTAGGTCGAAATTCATTATGGTCAATCTTTCAAAAAAACAACGATTTCACCCATTGGCTCCTTCGATGTACAATTTGTAATCACCTAACACCTCAATCAAGCATCCCAATTTCTAGGATGATGCTCTTGACATGGCTTACATTCCCATCATACTTATTGATAAGATAGCAAATGGTAGTAAACCATAGACTCAATTGTCTATCATTGCTTTGTCCCTCTATAACCCTCTTCAAGGATGTTATGGGTTACCTCAAGTTCACCTTAATCCCTCTTTCGAGAGTTTCAAAGAATTTCTAGAGTTTAGGGTTTAAACCCATCAAACCCATTTGGAGATTTGGGGTTTTCACCCATCAAATTCCAACTAATAAGCTCAAGCAATAGTGGAATCCATAGTCATCAACTAAAAATCATGCAAACAACACCGATACACAATTACACTTTAGTTCAACATAATCCCAATACTAAATTACTTAGCTACTCATGAAGAAAGTAAAGAGAAATATACCATGAAGATTATCCAAAACATTCATTCTTCACTAAATCACTAAGAAATTAAGCCCCAAATAGTAGTTACAATTTTCCAAATTAGGATTCCTTCTTCTCAAATCAAAATTAGTTATGAGGTAAGAAATACCAAAGAAGAAAGGGTTTTTTGCTTATATATGGTTTTGGATTCATCTAAGTGCTTTTACAGATCTACCCCTGGGTATATTCCCATTGAACTACAATCGCGCATGACTATCCATGACCGCATCCACGCAACCATAATTATGTACCACGACCATATTATGCTAACCATCTTAACTGATCGTGACTGTGGATTGAGAACCATATTTGCGGTAACTGACGCTGATGTAGTCCAAGTCTTTAGTTGCACTTTTCTTTGCTCCCTTTTTACCATTTCTAGCTCCAATACACATTTTTTGATCTCCTCAACTTTACGCCTGCAAAGAGTGGATATTAGTGTATTTTATTACCAATATGTCTTATTTATTTATTCAATATAAGGTAATGTGCACAAATATTTAGTGAGAATGAGTGGAAAAATTACCCCTCATCAATACCCCTAACTTAAGACTATGTTTGTCCTCAAGTAACACTACCCCTTATTATGAGACAATTTCATATTTATGCCCTTATTCTATCACTCAATGATCATGATGACTCAAATTTTATTGTTACCACCAAAAGCTTTTCATACATTGGGAAATAGGCTTTTAATAACTCCCCTCATCATAAAATAAAATAGCAAAGAATGCAATAGACTTTGGGGAGAAATAATGTAACAACTATTAACACTCTATAAATGAGTCACATGTTGACTACAATCATGTTATACCTCCGTTTATCTCATTGTGCAGAATATGAAAAAATCACCCACAAAAACTAGTTTACATACCTCCTTACAAGAAAATAAAAATTCACACACCTAGTCACCAATCGTGCAATAAGGAATTTTAAGTGAAAACACTCACTCTCTCAAGAAATGCTCCATGATATCAAGTACCATGCCATAAGTTTGTTCCTATTTTCAATCACCACTACAATGAGCACAATTGGTTGGAAATCACAAAAACGTTTTATGAGCTTGTAGTGTAGGTTTAGGGTAGGGTAGGACATTATCTTGGGACGATAAGGCTACACCATCCTTGAACTTCTACATCATAATTCATGCATTGCTATTTCAGATATTTCTTATTCCCTTACTAATTTGCCTATTTTTCCCTTTTTGCTTTACTCACATGCTCTTCGCCTCTTTTTGAATGCCTTTAAAATCTATGCATTTCATTATTTTAATGTACTTTCTATTTCTTCAAAGCAAAATGCTTACTTGTTTAAGCTTGTAGGCACTTTCTTAAGACTTCGTGGCTCAACTATACATCTTTGTCTTTCCACTATCCCCAACTTAGGCTTTTAGCCTCAATTTGTATTCTTAAGTTTAAAGAGGATAGGGTTCAAGAGGGGATGAATAGAAGGGTCACGACTTGTAATGTGTTTGCCAAATAAAAGTCCAAATCCTCAAAGATGGTGACTAGGGATAACTCCTATGTATTGGTAGGATCTTTAGGCTAAAGAGGGCTTTCAAAATCACAAGATGTGCTATGATTAGTTTACTAACCAAGCGCAATTAGAATTTATCATTGAAATAATAATGGGGAAAGTTCTAGATAGAACAAGTACACATGAGATGAAGACAACTAACCTCACACATATGGCATGCAAATGTCATCGGGGAGATTTAATGGTTCTACCCGCTTGAGACAATGATAGTGTATTTATTATTTTTCCAAATTCAATTTTTGGAGTCATAGTAAGAGGCAAAAGTTTCATCACAAAGTTGCTCACGTCCATGCCTTCTAATTTGGCAAAATTTTTGGATGGAAGGGCTTGTTTTCTTTTGTATCTGCACCACACATAATTTACTAATCATGGAAACTATCCAAGCTATCATCTCTCATTATCAATCATAGTACGGATGGCCCACCATATGATTACTCAGAATTTACCAATGTATATTAATGCAATCCCAGATCATCAATACTACAGGTACTCAAAATTCTCTTGCATTCTATGATCTTGGTGCCATGGGTGCTCAGACTTCCCCTGTACCAATGGTTAGAAACCTAATTATAATGGAAAAGAGTCATTTTCTGATGTAATTAAAGGCAAAGAGGGAAGATTTTGTGAGACTCTGCTTGGCAAACGAGTTGATTATTCAGGACGTTCTATCATTGTCCTGGGTCCTTCACTTTCATTACATTGATGTGGATTGCCTCGTGAAATAGCAATAGAACTTTTCTAGACATTTATAATTCGTGGTCTAATTAGACAACATCTTTCTTCGAACATAGGAGTTTCTAAGAGTAAAATTCGAGAAAAAGAGCCGATTGTATAGGAAATCCTTCAAGAAGTTATGCAGGGACATCCTGTATTGCTGAATAGAGCACCCACTCTGCATAGATTAGGCAAACAGGCATTCCAGCCCGTTTTAGTGGAGGGGCGCGCTATTTGTTTACATCCATTAGTTTGCAAGGGATTCAATGCCGATTTTGATGGAGATCAAATGGTTGTTCATGTACCTTTATCCTTGGAGGCTCAAGTAGAGGCCCGTTTACTTATGTTTTCTCATATGAATCTTTTTTCTCTGGCTATTGGGGATCCTATTTCCGTACCAACGCAAGATATGCTTATTGGACTCTATGTATTAACGAGCGGAAATCATCGAGGTATTTGTGTAAATAGATATAATCCATGTAATCGCAGAAACTATCAAAATCAAAAAAGAAGTGACAATAGTTACTATAAGTATACGAAAGAACCCTTTTTTTCGAATTCCTATGATGCAATTGGGGCTTATCGGCAGAAACGAATCAATTTAGATAGTCCTTTGTGGCTCCGGTGGCGACTAGATCAACACGTTATTGCTTCAAGAGAAACTCCCATCGAAGTTCACTATGAATCTTTAGGTACTTTTTATGAGATTTATGGACACTATCTAATAGTAAGAAGTCTAAAAAAATAAATCCTTTTTATATACATTCGAACCACTGTTGGTCATATTGCTCTTTATCGAGAAATCGAAGAAGCTATACAGGGGTTTTCTCGAGCCTATTCATATGGTACCTAACGCAATTCTATGATACCGTGGGACTTCGGGGCTCTCCGGTTCAGCTAGGTACATAGTTCCAAAATTTATACGCGAATCAAGATCGATAAAAGGAAGTTTTACAATCACCGACTCAAACCCATTGTCGAATCCTACTTAGCAGAATATGGAGGTACTTATGGCAGAATGGGCCAATCTGGTCTTTCACAATAAAGCGATAGACGGAACTGCCATGAAACGACTTATTAGTAGATTAATAGAGCACTTTAGAATGGCATATACATCACATATCCTGGATCAAGTAAAAACTCTGGGGTTCCAACAAGCTACTACTACATCCATTTCATTAGGAATTGATGACCTTTTAACAATACCTTCT